>NC_056748.1:125024551-125089551 GCF_019279795.1 Protopterus annectens | reverse complement strand
GTTACTGTCAACCTGGGTCCCTAGGTCCCTGATTACCTCTTCCATTTAATGGATTACCGCCTATGTGGTAATTTGTTGGTACCTTGTTTTTCCCAAAGGGTATGACTATACATTTTTGGTGTTCAGCTTAAGGCCATGGCTCTGGCACCAATTATCCATTTCTATGAGGCCTCTCTGAAGGATGTTTGTGTCCGCTGGAGTATCAATTATGGCCCAGTTTGCAGTCATCTGCGAACTTTGTCAGCCACAATCCTCCTATGTTTGCCTGTACCTCGGAAAATAAATGCCAAACAAGAGGGGTCCCAGGACTGAGCCCTGTGGGACACCGCTTGTGACTGGCTTAGAGTCTGACATAGCTCCAGCAACTCTGACCCTGTGGGTTCTGTCCTTGAGCCAGTTTGCAACCCATCTTGTGACATATGGGTTTACATTTAAGCTGGTGAGTTTGTCTATGATGCCCGAGTGGGGTATTGTGTCAAAGGCTTTTGCAAGGTCAAGGTAGGCTGTGTGAACTGCCTTACCCTCATCATTGGCCTTAGTGACTGTTTCAAAAAAGTTGACCAAGTTCAAAAGGCAGGATCTGCCCTTGACAAAGCCAAATTGGGTAGGATCCAATGTCTGTAGGTCCCCAATGTCTTTGTTTATGAGTTACATAATGATCCTCTCCATAGCTTTGCAGACCAGGCTCGTCAAGCTTATGGGAGGTAATTTCCAGGATCCGTAGAAGCACCGCCTTTGTGAAGTGGGACCACTGTTGCCGTACGCCACTCTCCTGTAGTAAGGCTAAGATTAAACAGCAGCCTTATGTGTGGGTTTAGTTCCTCTTGGAGTTCATGTAGCACACAGCCCGGGACACCATCCGGTCCCACTGATGCTGTGTTTTAGCTTTAGAGAGGGCGGCTCTCACCTGGGCATCTGAGATGTTAGGGAGGCTACACTCTGCTGGGATAGTTATTTCTCCTTTTGGGAGGAGGAGAAATTTGCACTGAACCTGTCTGCCAGAATGTTGGCAATGTCAGTGGGTTCAGTGTATTTTGTGTCATTTTGGACTAACTCTGAGCATATCTGGGAGTTTCCACCCAGGTTTCTAACATAGCTAAAGAAGGCCTTGTGATTGTCTTTTGTGTCTTTTGCCATTTTTTCTCTCAAAGTTGGCCTTGGATGATTTTATGATTGATCGTAGCTCTTTGCTAGTACTGATCAGAGACGCCTTCCCTTTTAGGGATTTTGCTCTGTCATGTAGTAGCTTCCTCCTCCTGTTGTAAAGTTTGTTTATGGCTGGGGTCCACCAGACCGGCGCCTGCCTTTGGGGAATGGGTCTTGGTTTTATTTGGGATTGCATGATCCATGCATTCTTGAAGGTGCCCATAGAAGGCATTTGCAAAGGATTCAGCAGTGTGGGTTGTGGTTTCCACTGGCCCAGGGTGTTGAAGGATACCACTTCAGTCTTAAGAAGTGTGAAGTTTGCTTTTGAGAAGTTCTTCACTGTGGTCTTTTGTGCAGGGGTGGGGGGATGTGGATTTCCAGTGAGATTAATTTATGGTCTGATCTTACCAAAGAGGGATATACTTCGTGTGGAGCATTTTGTCCCCATGTTTGTGATGATCAGGTCTAGTATATTGTCTCCTCTTGTGGGAATGGTGACTAGTTGTTCCATTGCATTTGAGTTTATGAATTCTAGGAACCTTTGGGCTAGGGTGTTGGGGCTTGAGTAATGTTCCCAGTCTATGTTTGGGTAGTTGAAGTCTCCCAAAATGATGGTATTTGGAGAGACATTCATACTCTCCAGTGTCTTCAGGAAGGCTGTGTGGGGTTCCTGAGTTTGAGAGGGTGGTCTGTAGCATGCTACAAACTGTAAGGCAGTTTTGCCTATGGTTAGTTGCACCTGGATAGTCTCCGATGCTTGCCACTAACCTGGAGGTGTGGGTATGTTTGATGAAAATGGATACTCCTTTTGTGGTTCGTCCATGTTTTGGGGCGGAAAGCATGATATGACGTAAAACCTGATAGTGCTGGGGTGCTCTCAGGAGCCTTGAACCAGGTTTCAGTCACTGCACAGACATCGATGTTCTCCATACTGAGGAGGGCTTTGCATCTTGAGGTTTAGACTTCTGGCATTGAGCAGCATTACCCTTAGTTTTTTCCACTTGTGTTTTCTAGGAGGTAGGTTTTTCATTTGAGCCTTGCCTAAAAAGGCACTATGGGGTGGCAAGAGCCTTGGCCAATATCCGGAAGCCCAGGGTGACAGGTGCAAGCCATCCCTTGAAGCAGCATGGCTTGTCAAGCATGTCATCCCAAGCAGACAGACATTGGATCCCCTTAGAATGACACCAGTAATTAGGCCAATTGTTAAAACTGATCATTTTGTCTTTGTACTGTGGCATCATTCTTGGTGAGGGTAAGATGCTGCTCAGGGTCAGGGTCATACCGGCCTGGGCTACATAATCAGAGAGCTCCTCTATGTCTCTTTTCATGTAGTCCAGGGAGTCAGGTCGTTCACACTGGCATGTACAATGACTGAGTCATATTTGTACTTGCTGTGGAGTGACCTGAGTGCTTGTGTTATGTGGCGGATTCTAGCTCCCAACAGGCAGCTTACTGTGACCTTTTCCTTGTTCAGTCTGGTGAGCGGGACGTCAGTGTGTCTGACTATGGAGTCACCTATTACAAGTGTGTCTGGCATGTTGTTTGGCCTTAAGGGCTGTGACTGCTTAGCACACTGACTTTGTGAACTATGTGTTGCATGTGCTATGTCTTGAGGTGGTGGTTGCTTGGGTGTCTGCTTTGGAGGCCTCTGTTGTTTTGGTAGATTTTTACTCAGTGCCTCCGAGTATGTTTTTGTGTGTTTATGTGTTTGGTTTGCAGTTGTGATAGTTCTGTGTGAGACTGGGTTTGTGGTGTGCGTGGTTACCTTCTCCTCCTGACTGGTCTTGCCAGTACTGAATTGAGAGAGCTCAGCCTCCAGTTTGGCTATATAGTTGCATCTCTGGCATATATTTGTATTTGTTGGGAGGAGGAGAGGGTTGTCTGTGTACATGAGGCAGTTGTAGCATTGCCTCAAGATTCCCATGAAGGAACTGTGAATACTGTGTTGTGGGGCTACTGTTTTCATTAAATAAAGCTGAAATACAGTACATGACTATCATTTTCTGTCACAATCAGATGTCTGATGTATGCACAGAAGTAGCTGTAACTGGTGAGTAGTGGGGGGAGATGAATGTAGAAAGCAATGGACCCTCCTATTGTTTTCTCAGTTTAAACAGTGACTATCTTGCTTTGCAGAACTAATGCACATTTGCAGAATTAATGTGATTTGTGTGAAGCAACTTGGAATACTTCAATGTGCGGCTACTATTTGTATGGAATAAAGTTGAACTACAATAAATGACTGTTGTTTTTTTTTTTATTACAGTTGTCCGATGTGCACACAGTAGTAGTCATAACTGCTTTTATTGGGTTTGGAGCAGTCTGTTGAAATTAATTGACCCTCTTGCTATTTGTTCAGTTTAAACAGCCAATATCTCACTTTGCTGGACTAGTTTATATCTGTATGAATTTAGATTTAATTCTTAACTGGACATCTGAGATATGCACAGAGTAACTATAATTGCTGGGCTGTCTGAGGAGAAAATGACTAGCTTTCTTCTGTAGTTTTCTCATTACTCTGGCTTTATCGGACTAATGTGATTTGTGGGAAACAACTTTGGAAGATGTTAACATGTGGCAACAGTTTGTGTGCAACAAAGATAAAATACATTACACTTCTCATTTATCAGAATCTGGTGAAGTGGCTGTCAATCAAGCATTCCAGCTGCAGAGTGGTAATTATTTATTTTATTTATTTATTTCCAGTTTGATTACCGGAGAGGTCCACTGGGCCCAGAGAGCCCATTTTCATTGGAGGCCCATGGAGAAAAGCTCCATGAAACAGATTACAGTAAAGATAGCAGTCCAATAAAAATATGGTACAATTACAAATACATATCAAATAATACAAAGTGTGAGCAGTATTGCCCATAGTGGAAAAATATTGTGCAGATACATTTTAACAAATTCACACAGTTAAAGTCAAAGTCAAAAGCTATTTACAGTATTTACAGACTGTGAGAGGTCATGTGGGAATTAGCTATAGAAGGTTATAGCCAGCTATAAAGTTCTTACGATACCCTCCCAGGGGCTTTTGTTAGAGTTCTAGGTAGGGAGGATGCAGTTACATTTCCATTTGGAGGAGAGCTAGGTGTAAAGCTGTGTTTTGAAGTTGTTTTGTCTTTTGAATGCCACCCAGCCGCTGGGAGGACATGCAGACTCTACACAGAAGGCACTCCCACACTCCAGCCGAGAAGCGAACGGGAGAACCTCTTGCTGTGAGGCTACAATGCTACCGCTGCACCACAGCGGCACTTTCTGAGTAATAATAAGCATAAGTCAACAGTATAAAAATATGACAGAAACCAGAGCATTCTTCAAAATCAAGGACAGAATAAAAGTAGCACTTGTGTCTACCTTGGATGGGGGAATACTCTGCACATTTACACTGCATAACTGCTCCTTGCCTTGCTTGGACACATCCAGAGTCACTACATGGGGGAGTGGGGTGCAACAAACATGTCACAATTTGAAATGTCTCTGGCTGACTGTGATGGCCCTGACACATTTGACATACCTCTCAACCTCAGAACATGAAATATGGACAGAGCCATACATAGAAGTGGGACAAAGGCCCAAAAATAAGGACAATTTTTAAATATTGCTCTTATAAACTTAAAAAGACAATAGAATAGTAGGTCCTGCATTAGTATGAATTTTCTGAAAGGTACAAAATATGAAACTCAAATGTCTGTCATTATTTTCTAACTTCAGCCTTTAATGATTTGCCACTAATTTGCCAAAAAACAAAATTTTATGAAAAATGACCAAAAATGTGATGCAAAAATATAAATTAGCCATACAATACAGCTGGAAACCTGTCAAAGAAGGGACACTTTTTAAATATTAGTACTGCTAACTTGAGCAGCTGACAAAATAAAATAATCTACATGCATTTCTGAAATAAAAGTAATCTATGACTCTGATTATTACAGTTATTTCTTAATTGTAAGCCCTCCACATTTAGGGGAAGAGCAACAATTTAGCCAAAATCGGGGAGAGGAGAGGTTTGGATATGTCTAATTCTATAAAGCAATTTATTTGCACGTACCTCAAAACCTGTTAATGCAGGAAATCTGGACAAGGCCAAATATACCGGGGGAACATATAAACAGTGTTATAAATTGTTGTATAAACTGAGACAATTGATAGAATAACAGGTCTTGCTTTAGCATGCATTTTTCTGAAGGTTATGAAGTCTGAAACTCAGTGTCTGTCATTATTTAGTGACTTAATTCCTAAATTATTTGCCAGAAAACCACACATTTTATGAGGAACAAACCAAAAATAAGAAGCAAAAATCTATTAATTCTGTGAAAATCTGGACAGTTGAGAGGTATAGTTCAGCCGGGTCTATCTTTGAGTTTGCCACCCTTCCCCCTCACAAAATCATAGTCAAATGGAGCCTCCCCCCTGCAGCCATTCCAATGAACCATTACTTGGCTATTTCACCCCATTTACCATAAACACTAATGTGCATACTGCTTTACGTCTATGATGATTTGGACTTCATTTGAAAGTTTTATTTTGCATTTTACAGCACAAACACTAAGACATCTGCTAAATAAAGCAATGCAATCTCACAATGAAAACAGACTGAGCATTAAAACTTCTCTGCCCTTGAAACTCACATTCATTGAAAACCACATTCAAAGAAAATACATTTTGCCAGTGGCAGATAAAGATTAACTTTGGGCTGTTTTCAAATCATAGGCCCCTTGCACACGAAACATACATGTGGTCTTTGATACACCTTCTTGATTGTATTAAATTATATTCCCTGTACAATATAGTACAGTTGTTAGAGAGTGTTTTAAATTTGTTTTGAACATTTTTCCAGTAAACAATAAAACAAAATGCATGCACCAATAATCACAAAACTGCCCAATTCAGAACATTTCTATCATAAAAGTCTACTCAAACTTCTACAGTCTACCAGTATAAGCAAATATGCACAATCTCTGAAGAAGTAAAAATCATTTAAATAATTCCACATTAAAGAAATCTGTAACTAATGAAGAGGTTGCTGCTAGCAAACAACTTTATATTTCATTGTTTTATCTACAAATAAAGTGCCTGTTGCCCTTGAGGAATAAATTGCCTAAGTTGCATTAAAAAACTATAAGCTAGTAATATTGCAATAGGGAATGGATGGCAAACTGATAACAGGTTCATAGTTACTAGGTATCTTCACCAGAAAGGACTGCAGCATCCACCCCCTTTACAATACAATACAGTATGAGCAATGCATCTAACTACTGTGGGAGTAGAACCCACAGCCTTCTGCATCAAAAGCAAGTACACTACCTTTATTTATTTATTTATTTTTATTTATTCATTTGTTGAAAAGAGCAGTTGATGTGTCAGATAAACTGAAAGATTCCTGTGAAAGTTCACAGGATAAAGGTACTTTGCTTTTTACACGCTGTTGTTACACTTATATGGTGGTAGCATGCTTTTGAGAAAGTGGTGCAAGTGTGTATTTGTTTAATGCACTAGTATTTTTGTTTCTAAAGTTTGTTGTAAGAGACTGCAGTACTGCTTTATCTTTTACTCATTACCCTACACGATTTCCATGATATTGAATCTTTTTTCATCACTGCACATATGGATTTATTGAGTTAGTTCATCCAATCATGCTGTTGTACATGTAGAGATGTGTGCAGGACAAAGATGTCCAGAATATGTATCTTAACTATGTAAACTGGACTGCTGTACTGATATACAACAATTTATTTCCATCTTTTTCACATATAATCACTATGTAATCCAATGTAACTACTGTCTGTTTTTTTTAACTGTGGAGCTTTTCTCCCCGGGCCTCCGCTGAAAATGGACCTATGTCCAGTCGGACACTCCCGGTCAACAAATATAAATAAATAAATAAATTACACTACCTATTGTGCTATAACAACACAAGCAGACTCGGCATAAGCAACACTAAACTTTTGTTCCCCTGCAGCTCTCAGCTTCTTGTAAAATCTACTTGACACTCAGCTGCATCTCTGAACTTTGCAGCACAAGAAATCTGGAAAAATCCAAAATTTGGGGGGAGGGGGGCAAAAGACCAAAACATAGGGACACATTTTAAACATTGCTTGTATAATGTTGGAAAGTTGTTAGAATAAATTGCTGTGTTACCACTATATATTTCACTGCCATGTGTTGAACCCAGGACCCTGTGCAAAACAGTCAGAGCAGCATACCACTATGCCAAATCATCTGTTTTATGAAAGAAGAGAAGGCTGAAACTTAAATGGCTACCATTTAGTGAATTCAGTTCTCACTATAGCTGTCAACATCTTAGCACAAAACACCTGAACAAAGCCAATAATGGGGGAATACAGCCCCCAAACATATTCAGTGAGTTAAGTTATCACCATAGCTCTCAACCTTGGCACAAAAAACCTGAACAAAGCCAATAATGGGGGAATACAGTCCAAAAAATAGGGACAAATATCCATTGAGGACACCAGAGCAAACCCAAACAAACACAGGGAGGACATGCAGACTCCACACAGAAGGCACCCCAGGCAAGAATCAAACCAGACAACCTGTAGCTGTCAGGCAACAATGCTACCACTGCACCACTGGCTGTGTTAAGTAACAAAAATACAGAAATCACAGAATTTATGAGGAACAGAACAAATATGAGGCAAAAATCTGCAAATGTTTTACAAATGGTGGTGGGTAGGGAATTCAGGCTCTTGTCACTAGGGCCCAAGGTACAGGGTTCAAGCCTTATGCTCTACCCACCACCATGTAGCAACTGGGGCATGTCACACACACACACACACACACACACACACACACACACACACACACACACACACACACACACACACACACACACACACACACACACACACACACACATCCTCCATGGCAGCTATGTCTGATTCTGCAGTAGTGATTCATGGCAGCTTAGTCCCTGTACACACTCCTCCATGAGTAGCAGCAATTCTGTACATGGCAGCTAGTCCCATGATCTGATTCTGCAGCAGCCCGATGATCACCTGTCTTTGTCCTCCATAACAGCTTGCCCATGCAGGCTTTCTGGGTGTTCCAGCGAGATGTTAGTAGGCTGGATGCTCCAGCCTGCGGGTGATGCAGTCTAGTGTTCTTCTGGTCTGCGCTGTTGTCACCGCACAGACCTCTGGGCTGGCAGGGCAGAGTTCCCTGCCTTCCCTATCCGGACAGCCTAACAGAGCAGTCTGGAGCTCAGGAATGAAGCACGCATGTGTGTGTGTAGTTCTGGACTACCTAACACAGCAGTCAGGAACTAAGCATGCATGTGTGGAGTTCTGGGAATTTGTACAATTTTGTTTTACTTTTATTTTTTATTTTCTGCAGTAAGGGAATTTATTTTATTCTTCTTACAGGTGGGGGGGGGGGCTGCAGTCCTGCAGTACTATCTTCGTCCCACCCAATGCAAATCTTAACATCTTTAACTCTGCCACTTCCAGCTCTGCCTCTTGCCTTTTTGTTAATGCCACCATCTCCAACCCATATGACATAACTGGTCTCACTACCCTCTTGTAGACCTTCCCTTTCACTCTTACTGGTACCCATCTGTCACAAATCACTCCTTATGCTCTTCTCCACCCACTCCACCCTGACTGTACTCTCTTCTTCACCTCTCTTCCACACTCACCATTACTCTGAACTATTGATCCCAGGTATTTAAACTCATCCACCTTCACCAACTCTACTCCTGCATCCTCACCATTCCTCTATCTTCTATCTCATTCACACACATATAGTCTGTCTTAGTCCTGCTGACCTTCATTCTCCTCCTCTATAGAGCATATCTCCACCTCTCCAGGGTCTGCTCAACCTGTTCTCTACTTTCACTATAGATCACAATGTCATCTGCAAACATCATAGTCCATGGAGACTCCTGTCGGATCTCGTCTGTCAATCTGTCCATCACCATTGCAAATATGAAAGGGCTCACAGATTATTCTTGATGTAATCCCACCACCTTAAACGCATGTGTCACTCCCACCACAGACCTCACCACTGTCACACTACCCTTGTTCATATCCTGCACCACTCTTACATACTTCTTTGCCACTCCTGACTTTCTCATACAATACCACAACTCCTCTCTAGGCACCCTGTCATATGCTTTCTCTAAGTCCACAAAAACAAAAAAAGCAACTCATTCTGACCTTCTCTATACTTCTCCATCAACACTCTCAGAGCAAACATTGCATCTGTAGTGCTCTTTCCCAACATGAAGCCATACTGCTGATCACTAATCATCACTTCTCTTCTTAACCTAGCTTCCACTACTCTTTCCCATAACGTCATGCTGTGGCTGATCAATTTTATCCCTCTGTAGTTACTACAGCTCTGCACATCATCCTTATTCTTAAAAATCAGTACCAAAACACTTTTTCTCCATTCCTCAGGCATCCTCTCACTTTCCAAGATTTCATTAAACAATCTGGTTAAAAACTCCACTGCCATTTCTCCTGAACACCTCCATGCTTCCACAGGTATGCCATCTGGACCAACAGCCTTTCCATTCTTCATCCTCTTCATAGCTGTCCTTACTTCCTCCTTTATAATCCATTGCACATCCAACCTTCTCTCTCTCATTCTCTTCATTCATCAGCCCCTCAGAGTAGTCTTTCCATATGCTTAACACACTATCTTTGCTTGTGAGTACGTTTCCCTCACTATCCTTTATCACCCTTACCTGCTGCACATCTTTCCCAGCTTAGTCCCTCTGTCTAGCCACTCAATACCGGTCCTTTTCTCCCTCCCTAGTGTCCAACCTTTCATACAACTCTCCATATGCCTTATTCTTAGCCTTTGGAGCCTCTGTCATTACCATGAGCCTCATATCCTTATACTCCTGTCTACTTTCTTCATCTGTCTGACAATCCCAGTTCTTCACCAACCTCTTTCTCTGTATACTCTCCTGTACTTCCTTGTTCCACCACCAGGTCTCCTTGTCCTCCTTCCTATGTCCAGATGTCACACCAGGCAACATTCTAGCTATCTCCCTTACCAGTTCTGCTGTAGTTACCCAGCTATTCTGTAACTCTTCACTGCCACCCGGTACCTGTCTTAACTCTTCCCTGAACTCCACCTCACAATCACCCTTTTTCATCTTCCACCATTTGATCTTTGGCACTGCACTCACACCCCTCCTCTTCTTGATCACCAACGTCATCCTACAGACCACAGTTCTATGCTGCTTAACTACTCTTTCCCCTGTCATCACTTTACAGTCTCCAATCTCCTTCAAACTGACCCTCCAGCATAGGATATAATCAACCTGTGTGCATCTTCCTTCACTCTTGTACATCACCTAGTTAAGTTAGATATAATCCCTAAAAAACAGGCATCTTAAATGTACTGTGCTTATTGCCTTGAGCTGAGTAATAGCTGAAAAGGGTCCTTAGACTAGTTTAGTTAAGAGGTTCTAAAATATTATTGCACAGACAAACAAACAAATAAGGTATTGTACACAATCTTATTATTAGCCACCTGTGCTTATACACACAAAAATGCACAACTATACATGATTGCTGTTACTGGTAAGGTTGTCATGTGATAATATTTTTAAGAGCAGCATTTACAATAATACTCTCTATACAAAACCATGACAGCAAATGCATTCAGACTTGAGCAATGATCTTTGTTGGACAGACTTATAATGAAATACATTATTTCTATTGCATTGTTCGGTAACATTTATATTTGGACATATTTTCATTATTGCTGTATATGCAAATTGTTTAAAGGACTGACATTTAAAGTTCTCAGATCTCCAGGACTAAACCTTAGGTACCACTGAATGCATTCTTAAAACAATGGATAAGACTGCTAGAGAGTCATTATTTTTTGAGTTTGTCTCTTCCTTATATGACCAGGCACATGTGAGTCTATATCTACAGAGTTAATAAGGATATGATCGTGGAGAGCTGGTTACATGAAGAGTTGGAGGGTACATGTACTAATACTGGAATTTTACTCGGCAAAATGTCTGAAGTTTATGTGACCACACTTTTATTAAACATTCACACTTGAGAATATCAACTGATAAACAATATTAGTGAGTCATCATATTACATACATTTTAGTATCCTAACTGTGTGTAAGTGCTGTTCAAAGAATAACTGTGAGGGCTTGTACTTTTTCATAACAAGATACATGAAAGGTGTACTGTGGCTCTTTTCCAAAATTTCTTCCCTGTAATGACATTGTTCAGACACGTTTTTAATACAAAAATTGTAGAAATGTCTTTTTTGCTATCAGAATTTGTGGCCAAGATCCCCTACAACAAAAGTGAAGGTAATTTTTCCTGGCTGCTAAGGACAAGGAAGTTTTTAAGTAATCTTTGCAATTTTTTTTTTTTGTGTGTCAGTTTCCATTCTTCTTTTTTGTTCCTGTTATTTACTGGAAAAAGGAGATCCAGTTTTGAAATCAGTGGTGTTGTGTGAAACTGACTGAATATGTCCTTTAATAAGTCCTTTAGCCTTTTGCAGTTGTATTTCCCTGCTTTCTTACCTCCAGCAATGTATGAAAGAACAATATGCCTCCTCAGTGAAACATGCGTTGAAATTTGATTTTTATAATAGGACACAGTCTTCACATGGAGAACACAGTATAGCAGAGACATGTTTATATGCTAAAGTCATACTCTTGAATATTTTTTATATAACCATCATGCTTTTTGGTGGCCATTAATTAGACAAGCATAGCATCTTGTCTCATCAGATGAATTCTAGAAGAGGCATAATTTTGCACGTATGAAATATTTGTTTTGTTACTTAAAATCTACACATAAATTTATTCACAAATTCTTTAAACAGCAGATATAACTGAAGCAAATTCAGTCTTCATACAATGGATCTTTTGCATCCAGAGTCATGCCTCTCGTCCTGCAAAGCTGAAATAAGTAGAAAGGCTCATTAAAATTAACAACATCAAGCAAAAACAACAGAAACAGCTTCCTTGGCTGAGAAAAATTTGATAATGCACTTCTCACAGTTGTGTATAGGATCATAGGATCATAGGAAGTTACTAGGCTATTGGCCCTGAGATCTTTGTAAGCCTAGCCAAGAATTTAGCCCATGTTCCAACAAGTCAACACCCTATGCCACTGTACAGCAGTGACACAGGTGGAACCCAAGGGGTGTATTTTCTGTTCCCCATCCAGTTATCCAGCTTGCACTTAGAAAGGGTTAATGAGGTTCTCTGCTTGACATGGAGGTGGAGTCTATTCCACAGAAGGGGGGGTCTCTGGAACACAAATCTGTCCCACCTACAAGTCCTATCGATGTGATAGATCAGGTTGAGGTAATGCGTGTGGGTTACTTGAGTGGAGCTTGACTTACAGATATGAAGCAGTCCCATCAAGGCGGGGTCTGAGATTGCTTTGTTTGCCAGACAGAGGTCACCTCTGAGGAGTCTGTAGGAGACTGAGTAGAGAGACAGGGCCTTTAGCCTATCTGTTTAGGGTAGATGTTTGAGACCCTGGATTCTCGTGGTGAGGAACCTCTGTGGTCTCTCCAGCTGCTGCATGTGCTTTGTGAGGTACATGCTGAAAGGGGCATTGTACTTAATAATGAGTCTTATTAGGGAAGAATACAGGAATGTTATGACTACCTTGTCCCTGGATGAGATACCCTTACTAATGAGGTGGTCCATGTAGAAAGCAATAACATTAACATAATTATCTATTTGTCATAATTCTGATAAAATCATACTGTACAAGTTATCCTCAAATGTCCTGTATTATTACTCACATTCATTTAATTTATTTGTGACAAGATCTGTTGCTATGTCGTATCACACATGGGGTCAATACACCCTCCTAGGTAGGGAATCCATACCCATTGCACCTGGGAAGTGTTGTAAGCCCTTCAAATGTGTTTGCCATGGCACACACAGTATGCTTATTTCTTGATGCACATCTTTCTGATATTTGTCCTGGTATGTGTTTGAATCTGGCAAAATGCAAATGTTGCATATGTCATTGATTGTGAATAGATGTTGCTTAATTTCCAAATAAAAATATACTGTATTGCATGTCTTCCTCCAAATATTTATATATTACTGGATTTAGTTTCTTCACACTGTAGAGATTTATAGTACATGAGGACTTACATACCATGTCTCCCATATGGCATTATGCAAGATCATCATACAGTGTGACTGGGCCTGTGTGAGGACACATTATTTTATGTTTTTGTTGTTTATGTGCTGTTGTGGCAGTGCTCACTGTAATTTCTTGTGAACATGCCCCGTATAATCATGTAGTAAATGAGCTCCATTTACGAACGGAGACCTAGAACTATTGCAATATCATCAGATCTGTGTTGTTATTTGTCACTTGTGTATTTTGAGTGTTATTATATTATTGTTTAGGATGTACATGAATATAAAAAGTATGCTTGTCTAATATACGTGTCAAGGTAATATATCCCTGTCTATGGTTGCCAAATGATAACAAATGTTAAAACATGTAAATTTCTGATGTGCATGACACAACAGTTGTAGGATTCATTTAATCTTGTTTATACATGATGAAGTAGAGAATATGCCATTGTCAGTAATCACACATACACTCCCCATTTATTTATATATATATATATATATATATATATATATATATATATATATATATATATATATATATATAGTTCCCCTTTATAATCTCGAAATACTGAAATCTCGAATTTCAGTATCTCAAAACTATGAAGGCGAATAACTCACAATCCCGAAACCCAAAAGCACGAAACACACAATCACAAACATACATACACCATACACCACACAACACACACACAATTCTATCCACATGACACAAACTATACAACCCTACACTACATGAAAGCAAGGGCCAAGCCCCCCTGCATCCCTCATGTGGGGGGCTGTACCCCCCACACCCCCCTACTTATACATACCAACTCCGAGATTGCACAAACAGAAAAAAAAACTCACACCAAGGCATTCTACAGTCCCTCGCACACACACACACACACACACACACACACACACACACACACACACACACACACACACACACACACACACACACATCCACCACTCACAGTTATACTTCTACCTCCCTACTTTAACCCATACGTGCAACTTACAAAAATACTCACATACACTCACTCACCTTAAATTCCGGAAACCATCCCAGCCAAACACTTCACGTAATGTAGCGTAAATGCATAAGCGCGGATATTCGGATTTGCGGTTATGCACTTTCGCTATTTTGAAATTTCGCCAAATCTCATTTCAGTATTTTGAGATTATAAAGGTGAACTATGTAGATATATATATATATATATATATATATATATATATACATATATATATATATATATATATATATATATATATATATATATATATATATATATATATATATAAATATATATATATATATATATATATATATATAGATATCATTCAATAACTATAATCTATATAAATAGCCCCCTAATGAATTCACTGTCATTGCTGTTATCTCCGGTCAGCATGTTTTCAACCTTAATATCACATTTACTCCCCTTTCTTACACTGTTGCATTGTGTCCCTCTCACATCCATTATTAGCAAGTATGTTTTTAATTATGTACACGGGTAAAGCATTGGGAACAGGACTAATTATTATTACCATAGCCGGCCTTAGGCATAGGTCAACGTATTTGTTGTAGGTAGACCAGGATGGGGGCACCATGTGGTGTGGTGGGGGCGTCATGGAGCCTTTTTGCCTAGGGCACCAGTTGGCCTAAGGCTGCTCCTAATTACATCATATGGAAGTATTTCTGTTTAAAATGATTCTTTGTGACATAATCACATTTGAATCAATTTACTGTCCCTTATACTCATCTCTGAACTATTGACATTGTATTCTGTGTTCATTCTCCCCATTTAGTGTCCCCTGCATCTTACTTCTTGTAATCAACTTGCCCTTACTTCATATAAGCTGTCTGCGTGCCCTCACATAATAAGATTGTCTACAGGCAAGCAGTTTAGTTTACATTATGTGCTTGTACTTCCCTGAAGTGTTTCTTAGCTGTCAGTACTGTAGCTGGCCACAAAACGGTGCTTGTCGACATGAAGGCACGATGAGTAGCATGCATATTCAGTAAGAGTTGCTTGTCGGGTTAATGCACTGTAATTCTGGAGGGTTTACATAAAGCTTACATGATTGTTAATGAATCCCAGGGGGGCTATGTTTGGTTTTGGAGGTAAATCAGACTGTGTTATAATATTTAAACTTTTAAATTAAATTAAATTATTACTTGCATTATCCCATCTGTAAACTATCTTATTTTATTAATGAACTGATTTTTTTACTGAACATGTGAGTGAATCGTATTTGTTTCCACTCATTAAGGGTAAACTGGATGCCATAAGGCCTTTAGTGGTATTTGCTTTCTAGAAACATAATAATCTAATGCAACAGCTCCTTCTGTATACAAGGAATATGACACATGCTATTAGTTTTATATGTTTATATGAATACTAGATGTCTTGAATTTTTGATTTTGTCTTTATATTTTAGACTGTGGATGAAAAACGTTAGTTACAACTGTCATCTTACCTGTTTGAACTGAGTATAATAATATTAATAGATGCATGCAGATGAAAAATAAAGATATAACATTTTTAATAGTAAACACATTAGTACAGTGTTAATAAAATATTAACATTTACCATCAATAACATTAAAAAGCTTGTTTTCTTCCTTTTTTTTTCTGTTGTTGCTGACGGGTTATCTTGGGAAATATGAGTCACGTGTTCTTTGCACGACCATCCTAAATGTTGTGCAGGCTGTTAAATTTGGTTTTTATTTCTGTGAAATTGCTTGGGAAATATGAGTCATGTGTTCTTTGCACAACCATCCTAAATGTTGTGCAGGTTGATATATTTGGTTTTCATTTCTGTGAAATTGCTCAACATCCTATTGCCAAACTGATTGGTTTGTGACAATATTTTGCACTGATTGATTTTGGAGGTTAAACCAACCAATAGATTTGTTTTATTTCTTGCCCAATACAAGTGATTTTATTTATGTAACTTGTTTAGAAGTTTCTCACTTTGGCTAACATACATCCTTTGTACAGGTTTACATTCAGCCTGAGGTAAGTATTCTGGTGTTTAAAATCTAGCACATTTGTTGTAACTAATATTTGCCTTTAGCTAATATGTGCTTTAACCAAAATAACAAAATGCTAAATAAAAAAAGGTAAAAGAAAGTCTTAGTTTGAATTTGAAATAAATCCTTAGTTGCATCCAAGTAAAAATGAGTAACAGCTTATGACTTCAATGTTCAGATAAATGCAAAACTTGTGAATTATATTTCTGTAAACTTTTCAGACAGAGTGAGAAAGTATATTTTATTTTAACTCATTTTGGGGGATAATGCTCAGAAAAAGAGATATGGCAAACATTCAACTAATTTATGCTTTTGCAAACAGCCATTGTTTATCTAGTGATAGACTTTATTGCTTTCCATATGACTTTCTGACATATTTCTGTTTTGACTAATATTTGAGTATTTATTTGAAATGGTTTTAATTTTTTTTTCTAAATGCTTTTACTGAGATGGATAATATCTGCAAGAAAATTTGGGTTGAGAAGAATATGCATTATTGCAAGACTTTTAGTATTTCTGGAAATAAAAACACTTTAACTACATTACTTCTTAAATAATTTATGTTTGCTGCATTTAACTAAAATAGGTCGTTGTTTCTTCTGGGCTAGAATGCATTCATATTTATGCATGTATGTGTATAGGATATATGAAAATACCTCCACTTATATCTAGAGACCTATAGCTTTCTATTTCTATATGTTAAAGTATCTGTTCATTGTCTATCTACTCATCTATCTGTGTATATCTACCTCTCTTCTATCTTCTTATAATCTGTCAATCTAGCTAGCTAGCTTTGTATTTATAATAGTTCTAGGATTTGGGCTCAGCACAGACATATAGTAATATGCTTACCACATAGTGGTCTACCTGTTTTATACATTTATAATTTCTAGCAATCATCTTGATATATGTTACAAAATTATGTGTGTTTTGGTTTTATAGGCATACATGGTCTTGATTATTAGAAAAGGTAATACAAGAGCAACATTAAAGTATATTCCAGTTTTAAAAATGAGAAAACAAACATTAAATATATTGAGTAGAATTTCTAGTCAATGAACACAGTATCAGCATAAACTTCCAGAAAGATGACAGAGCATTTCAAAATCTGGTAAATTGTATGTTACCGCAATATGTATGTTATAGGTATATGCAACTGCATATTTTCACTACAAACTCATAGTTTGGATGCAACTATTCTTTATATGCAAGGGTGGTTGAGAGCACATGTAGATATCTATATCTGTATTGATATATATACATACATATATATATATATATATATATATATATATATATATATATATATATATATATACACACTATAGATAAATAATATATATGTAAATATAAATATATATATATATATATATATATATATATATATATATAGAGAGAGAGAGAGAGAGATGGTGTACAACTGCATTCACATTTGGGTGAATCACAAAACACTGAACACGTGTCTGAAAACTCATTTGACTGAAAATTCATGTTGTTCAGTCATAGTAGAAATCTTCACACAGAGGAGTGGAACTTAAAAATGTATTTGGGAATCTAGCCCCTTTCAATCTCTTGTTTGAGGCTTTCTCTCTACACCTATTTTCTTTAATATATCAACTGAGAAAAGAGAAAAGACCACAGATCAAGATTCGGTGTTTGTGTACACATAGAAAACACACCAGCATCGATTATCTATAGGTAACACAGATTATCATTTTTACAAGTAACCAGATAACCATATTCATTTATTTCTACTTATTTCGACCTCTGTAGTACAGGATTATGTGTATCCAAACCACATTCTGTTAAGTGGTGTTTCAGCCACAGGAGCTCAACTAAAAGTATTTTCAATGATTTTTCAGTGTTTTGTGATTCTACAAATGCAGTTTCAACCATACAAGTGGAATTCAAATCTGTCTATCTATCTGTCTCTCTATCTCTTTATGTATTTATCTAGATAGTTGTCTGTGTATTTATACACATGCACATGTAATTTATTGTATTTTACTTGTTTATGTGAGTATATTTTTAATTATCAAAATGTAGATGACTGATGCTAGTATTTTAAGAATTCATAAACCACAAATTCCACAAAATTGAAAAATAAAAAAAAGACTGCAAAAGGAAAACAAGCCGTTTCCTTTTGTCACCTATTAACCAAAGCCCTAGCACTAATTCAGAATAATCTGTCTAAATAGTGGTAGTGTTCTGGAAAGGATTTTTCTAACATTAAGTATAGAGCTGGGGTTAGGGAGAGGGCAAAGTTAGAGGTAGCATGCACTAGTAAGGATGGCTTCACCACTGCACTACCTTAATAATACATCCTAATTCTGTCTTTGACCTCAACCTCAGATCTACACCTCTTTAGGAAAGCCCTTTCCATAACACTACCACTATAGAAGACACTCGAGACAAATACCACAGAGAGAAGCAGACATTCACAACACTAAATCTATTTTCTTACCTAACCCACAAACAATCACAAATACACCTCATCCCATAATGTAGAACCTTTTGATGTATTCAAAAGCTTCAGCATTAAAACAGCAAACCCATAATTACCTTACAAATACACACTTAATATTCCTTCCTTCTTTTAACACCAGCAACACCCAGTGATGAAAATTCTCAACAAATTTCCCCAACAGTCCATTCTGTTGACAAAATGCAGAATTAACAGATTAAATGACGCGTGTGTGTGTGTGTGTGTGTGTGTGTGTGTGTGTGTGTGTGTGTGTGTGTGTGTGTGTGTGTGTGTGTGTGTGTGTGTGTGCGCGCACTTGCGAGTGTGCATATGTGTGTGTGTATGTACATATGTATGCATATATCTATCTCTAGCTATCTAGCTCATCTCTCTCTCTGTATATAGACACACACACACACACACACACACACACACACACACACACACACACACACACACACACACACACACACACACACACACACACACACACACACACACACACACACACACACACACACACACACACACACACACACACACACACACACACACACACACACACACACACACACACACACACACACACACACACACACACACACACACACACACACACACACACACACACACACACACACACACACACACACACACACACACACACGCAAACACACACACACACACACACACACACACACACACATATATGTATATATATTTATATATATATATATATATATATATATATATATATATATTTAGTGATTTAGTATTAGTGACATTCGTTGAATCAATGTTAGAACCCAATAACCTCAAAATACAAATGCCAACACCCATCTGCAGATGCACTGAGGTTACTTCTTGTAACATGCTAAGTGTAAAAACATATTGTGAAGGGTAAATCAAGTCTATAAAGTGCCCCCACACTAACACCCTGCTAATTAAATATACTATCTTTGAAACTGCACAATCCCCAGGGAAGGGGTATATCTCCTTTACCTGGAATTGTCCATTACCACACAACTGTCAACAGTTTGCATTGTTGAATAATATGGGTCGACAATGCAGAGGTCGATTTTAGCTCTGATCAACTAATCTCATATTAACCATATATATGTATATAATGTAAAATTTAAACTTATGTATTATATTAGGTATCTATTATACACCACATGCAAAATAGATTCTTATGTATATATGTAAATATCTTATATATCTATATATATATATATATATATATATGTATATATATATATATATATATATGTAAATATCTATATATATATATGTTGTTGTTTGTCTTTCGGCTTTTCCCGGTTAGGGATCGCCACAGTGGAACTCCGGTCCACTAATGATTGGCAGTTGGATTTTATGGTGTCGAGTTGCCAGCCCGACGCCTAACCTTCAACGAAGGCACGCCCATTCAACGCATGTCTTTTGCATGCCCACTCGACCACGGGGAGGACATGCAGACTCCACACAGAAGGCACTCCCAACCCAAGCCGAGAATCGAACGGGAGAACCTCTTGCTATGAGGCAACAACGCTACTGCTGCACCACCGTGGAAGTACCTATATATATATATATATATATATATATATATATATATATATATATATATATATATGTATATTATATAAAACTGTACATATCTCTAGCTCACTTTCTTCAAAATGTCTCAGGTTTTAGTGGTGTGAAAAATGGACCAACTTTCTTGTTTATGAACACAGCTCTTGCTTTTTCTTTAAAGTTTGCCAAGAGTATTTTTCTCAGAATGTGAAACATAATCTGGATTGACTCATTCTATAGTTTGAGTAGGGATACCTACATGGTTGGCCTTATGCACATGACAAATAGGCAGCCACTTAGAGCACTACTCTAGTTGGGGTATTTTCACTATTTTAGAGCACTACTTTTGTAGGGATACTTTCTCTATTTATTTATTCTGTTAAACTAAAGAAATGCATCATTTCTTTAAGCAACTATATAAATACATGGCATATAGCTCCCCACTCAAATATAGAGCAGCTGCAGTGCCCTAGAAGAAAGTGTTGCAGACTTGGACATTATTTTTTTTTGGTCTCCTGCTCAGCCCTGCCCACAGTCTACCTAGACAATGAATCAGGTAGAGTGTATAGAATGGAACAAAAGGTCATGAAATGTGTAAGTACAGGAAATATATGTGGCATGAAGTGAAAGCTGTTCTTTCAGTGATAGCATGAGGTAAGTTTTTTTTTAATGTTGTTACTGGTAGCGTTGTCACCTCACAATAAGATGTTGTCCTGTTCGATTCTCAGCTAGAGCGTCTTCTGTGTGGAGACATGCGTGAATGGGCGTACCTTCATTGAAGGTTGTGCATCAGTGCCGGCAACTCGGCAAGTAAAAATCTGCTGCCAATCATTAGCGGACCGGAGTTCCGCTGTGGTGACCCCTAACCGGGAAAAGCCGAAAGACACAACAACAACTGGCAGACAATGCAGACAACCACATATTTGGTACATTTGGGTGGGCAGCCATAGTTCTCATTTATCCCTGATGTTGCAGAGCACCTCATGACTCTGTCTTTATCCTTGCCCTGTCCCTTGTATTTTTTTTTTTTTTTGGTTTTCTGAAAAACTGCTGAGGATTTTCATCCATTAAAATGCCAGATATCGCGATCCCTTATCTCATTTCTTGTAAGTGCATATCAATGTAAAACCTGATTTTTTTTTTAACTGCGTGAATTAGAGTAACACATAAAAACATGAGTAAAGACTGCTGTTTGTTCATTATTCTGAATTTGCAGGATTGCTGTGATTTGTATATGAAGCAACTGGGAATAATTTATTGTGGCTAATATTATCATCGAACAAATCTGAAATACAATACACGGCTATCATTTTCTGTCATAATCAAGATGTCTGATGTATGCACATAATTAGCTGTAACTGTTGAATAGTGCAGGAGATGTCTGTAGAAACCAACTGACTCTCCTGCTGTTTTCTCAGTTTAAACAGTCACTATCTCGCTTTGCAGGACTAATGCACATTTGCAGGATTAATTTGATTTGTGTGCATCAACCTGGAATACTTCAGTGTGTGGCTATTATTTGCATGGAACAAAGCTGAAATTCATTAAATGACTGCCATTTCTTGTTACATTTGTCTAATGTGCACACAGTAGTAGCCATAACTGCTTTTGTTGGGTTTGGAACAGTCTATTGAAAGTAATTGACCCTCTTGCTATTTGTTCAGTTTTAACAGCCACAATCTCACTTTGCTGGACTACTTTACATTTGAGTGAATTTAGACTGAAAGCTTAACTGGACATCTGAGTTATGCATAACGTAGCTATAATTAGCTTTAGCTGTAGTATACAATTAGATATAATTGCTGGGCTGTCTGAGGGGAAAATGACTAGCTTTCTTCCATTGCTTGCTCATTACTATGGTTTTGTAGGACTAATGTGGTTTGTGTGAAACCACTTGGAATATGTTAACATGTGGCAACGGTTTGTATGTAACAAAGATAAAATACATTACAAGGCCTTTCTCTTTTATCAGAATCAGGTGAAGTGGCTGTCAGTCAAGCATGCCAGCTGCAGAGCGGTAATTAGTCAATTGTTAACTTACCTGATAGAGCCTGGAACACTCATGAACTCTCACGACTGATTACAAAATGTCTGCTTAAGCTTGTCATTATCTTAATCCTAAAACCATATCCCTAGACTTACAAATTTGCTTCTCACCCTAATCCTAAAACCTCTTCTACAGTCCTAAAAGTCTGTCTCTAATCTTAATTCTAAAACATGTCCTTCATCCTAAAACTTAGTCCCAAAGCATAATCTTAAATCTCCATCTTAACACTAAATCCTATTCCTAAAATCCCTTCTTTAATATTGCTACACTGACTCTTTAAGTGACAGCAATGACTTCCTCTCAATTGCTGCCTTACAACTAGGACACATCACACATGGCAGTTATTAATAAGCATCCCAGTGTGTCCTTACCTACACAGTCAAGGTCGACAGTAGATTGCACATCAGGTAAGTAGAGTGGCAGAATTTTATCCATGGCCTGGTATTGTAGACACTGCTTTGGCAGTGTGATGTCTGGTCTATAACAAAAAGTGGTTAAGGCCGTATACTAACCCTGTTTCCTCCAGTCTCTGTACTGATATGACCTCAAGTCCAAGTTTTCTTTGCCTGAGGCTGGTAGGTAGCAGACAGCGCCATAAGCCAGGTTTGATAGCCAGAGTATTGCTAGGACCAAAAATACATACAAAGAAATCGAAAAGTGACATCTGGTCTGTGTCTGTCTGCATTAGTATGTCTTGAGTGATAACATTTTGAGTAATAGAGTAAACCAAACTAAAGCTCAGACATATGAGAGGGATAATGTAATACACCATTTAAAGACTTTTAGTTGCAAATTAATTAGGTCCCATTTATTCGAATTTGACATTTATTGGATCTAAATGCTCCCTATTTTGTCTCTGAGCAGTCACTTACCCAGGGCTGATTCTTTAAAAAATAGCCATCTGTACTTAGTGGGTCTTTCCTACTTAAAAAATAAATATCCCTGAGCATTCATTTCTTTTTTTTTTGCTTCATAGGTTCATAGGTGTGTACTAGGCTAATTTCCACTAGGGCCTTTTAAGCTTAGATATGCATCCCAAATCTCTGCAAGTTCTGCTACCCTTGATAACTTTAAAGAGGGGCCTAAGCGATGAACCATTTACAGGTTGCCTGTGTCCATTAGAGACATAAGTGCCAAACCAGGGATAAATATCCTGCTCCACATTCAGTTGTCCAAGTTACACTTGAATTGGGTTGGGAGACCTCTACTTCACATGAATGAGACCATTTTTATATGCTGAAACTTGCTACACACCACACATCTAGTTCTATGAAGAGACACGTTCCTGTTAGCTTTACTGTCTACAACCAATTAAATCAGTTGTGCAGGAAGTCTGCCTGTTCTCAGTGCACAATGACTTATAGATGTGATATATAGACAGAGATAGATAGAGAGATAGATAGATAGATAGATAGATAGATAGATAGATAGATAGATAGATAGATAATATGCTGTAGGTGTTGTCGCTCATTAAAATGCCTATTTGTGACACCTTTTAAAAGGTCACATACATTGAAGCAAACAAACAATGAAAAAACTTCATGGACCACCAGGCTAGTATAAAGGTTTAATATGAACATTAGTGCTTTCAGGATAGACCCTTCATCAGACAGTTATAGAATGATAAGAACACAATATTTAAAACAATAATCTTCCAATGAGCATTCAGAAATCTAAAAAAAAAGGTCTACACCTCTTAAGGGTTGTATTTAAGGGCATCACTCCATTAAGTCCTGGGCTTCTGTCATCACCAAGATTTATAATCCACTGTGTCTCACAGTATTTAGTGTGACTAACCAAATCACCCCCCAAGGATTAGCCTTAATCAATTGTAATGCTATAAAAGTGAAATGATGCCCCTGATGTTCATTAAAGTGTTGAAAAAGGGCATTATGCACATTATGTAAGCATATAGCCAACAAGTGTTTCAGGATCCTATCCTTGAATCTACAATTGGTCTTCCCTACATAAAACGATGTGCAGCATAAACACTTAGTCAAATATATAACATTCTCAGAATTACAATTCAATAATAATGTTGGTCTATATACCCTCATATTAATAGGGTGAACAAATTCCTGTGTTCTAGATACATTTTTACATGCTTTGCATTGCTGGCAGGGATAAGTTCCTATTCTCTCAGTATGTTGCTCTTGTACTCTATTGCTGTCACGTAAAATCTATTTCAAACTCCTGTTCCTCTTAAAAACAAAATTAGGCACATCACCTACTATTTTTCTCAAGGCATCATCCGACTGTAAAATTTTCCAGTTAGCTCATATTATGTCACAGATCCCCCTGATGTCACTGCTATATTTAATGTACAAATTCAACCTATTCCTAGAATTGGTTTGCTTAGCAAAACTTGGTAAACTATTCTCCACCCCTTTTTTAGAAAAACAGGGGCCTGCTTTTGACTCTTTATATTTCAGGATATCATTAACCTCCTTGTCTACTTCTTTAGTACAATATCCTCTCATTATAAATCTAGAAGCAAGATCACCCAAATCATGATGTAATGTGTCCTAATCTGTACAAAGTCGGGATGTCCTAATAGCTTGTCCTTTTATTATATTACAAAAAACAAAACAAGGGTGCATGCTGTCATTGGCTAATACGACATTTTTCCAACATGATTTTCTAAAACCTCTGGTGTTAACATGGTTGAACTCATCACTTTGAATCTGAATATCCAAAAAATCAATCTCCATATAAGAATGTTGCAAAGTAAATTATAAAAAAGCTTGTGGTGGATTCTAAATAAGAAATAAAGTAATTCAAGGCTTCAATGGTACCTGCCCATAATACGAAAGCATCATCCACAAAGCGTGAATAAAAAATGAGCGATTGCTTCCATTCATGATCTGCATTAACCAAAACCTCATCTTCCCATTGGTTTAGTACCAAATTGGCATACGAACTGGCACATGATCAGTAAATCAGTTGTGCAGGAAGTCAGCCTGTTCACTGTGCACAATGACTTATAGATGTGATAAACAGAGATAGATAGATGGCTAGATAGATAGATAGACAGACAGACAGACAGACAGATAGATAGATAGATAGATAGATAGATAGATAGACAGACATATAGATAGATAAATAGATAGATAGATAGATAGATAGATAGATAGATAGATAGACAGATAGATAGATAGATAGATAGATAGATAGATAGATAGATAGATAGATAGATAGACAGATAGATAAATAGATGGCTAGATAGAAAGATAGATGGCTAGATAGAAAGATAGATAGACAGATAGATAGAAAGATAGATAGACAGGTAGATAGATAGACATATAGATAGATAGACAGGCAGATAGATGGATAGATAGATAGATGATAGATAGATAGATGGCTAGATCGAAAGATAGATGGCTAGATAGATAGATGGCTAGATAGAAAGATAGATAGATAGACAGATAGACAGATAAATAGACAGATAGATAGATAGATAGATAGATAGATAGATAGATAGATAGATGGCTAGATAGAAAGATAGATGGCTAGATAGAAAGATAGATAGACAGATAGATAGAAAGATAGATAGACAGATAGATAGATAGATAGATAGATAGATAGATAGATAGATAGACAGGTAGATAGATAGACAGATAGATGGCTAGATAGATAGATAGATGGCTAGATAGAAAGATAGATAGATAGATAGATAGATAGATAGATAGATAGATAGACAGATTAATAGATAATACGCTGTAGTGGTTGCCACCCATTAAAATGTCTCTTTGTGACTCCTTGTAAAAGGTCACATACTTTGAAGCAAAGTCAGGTATGTAACCTGCTGAGAAGACGAATTATATGTGTAGTACAAAATTAGGAAGAAATGCTTATCTTATGGTAGAACTTTACAAATCATTTTATTAATATAACATACTTTAATGGAATATCATTACCTGAACCTAACACTAGAGCTTTATGGAATGGACACTCGGCTTGAGTACTAGTCTGTACTAATTAACATATTTATCTTTTCTGTTATTTTCAGTTACCTGGGTTCCCCCTGTTAGTTTTATACAAAATTAATAGTCATAGTTTTCAGGGCAATGATTCTAGGTGGTTCATATATCTGTGTGCTGAAACATTGTTTATGCTTTGTAATTACTGGTCTACTTAAGTTAGATATAACCCTTAAAAATCTGGAATCTTAAATATTCTGTGCTTATTGCCTTGAGCTGAGTAATAGCTGAAAAGGGTCCTTAGACCAGTTTAGTTAAGAGGTTATAAAATATTATTGCACAGACAAACAAACAAATAAGGTATTGTACACAATCTTGTTATTAGCCACCTGTGCTTATACACACAAAAATGCACAACTGTACATGATTGCTGTTACTGGTAAGGTTGTCGTGTGATAATATTTTTAAGAGCAGCATTTACAATAATACTCTATACAAAACCATGACAGCAAATGCATTCAGACTTGAGCAATGATCTTTGTTGGACAGACTTATAATGAAATACATTATTTCTATTGCATTGTTCGGTAACATTTATATTTGGACATATTTTCATTATTGCTGTATATGCAAATTGTTTAAAGGACTGACATTTAAAGTTCTCAGATCTCCAGGACTAAATCTTAGGTACCACTGAATGCATTCTTAAAACAATGGCTAAGACTGCTAGAGAGTCATTATTTTTATGTTTGTCTCTTCCTTATTTGCATGACCAGGCATATTTGAGTCTATATCTACAGAGTTAATAAGGATACGATCAGGGAGAGCTGGTTACATGAAGAGTTGGAGGGTACATGTACTAATACTGGAATTTTACTCGGCAAAATGTCTGAAGTTTATGTGACCACACTTTTATTAAACATTCATACTTGGGAATATCAACTGAAAAACAGTATTAGTGTATCTTCATATTACATTCATTTTAGTATCTTAACTGTGTGGAAGTTCTGTTCAAAGAATAACTGTAAGGACATGTACTTTTTCATAACAAGAGATATGAAAGCTGTACTGTGGCAGTTTACATATTTTCTTTCCGTAATGATATTGCTCAGACACGTTTTAATATGAAAATTTTAGAAATTTCTTTGTTTATTGTCAGGATTTATGTCCAAGATACCCTACAGCAAAAATGAAGGTCATTTTTCTAGATGCTAAGGACAAGCGAGTTTTTAAGTTCTCTTTGCAATTTTTTTATACAGCAGTTTCCATTTCTCTTTTTAATTCTTGTTTACTGGAAAAAAGAGATCCAGTTTTGAAATCAGTGGTGTTGTGTGAAACTGACTGAATATGTCTTTTAATAAGTCCTTTAGCCTTTTGCAGTTGCATTTCCCTGTTTTCTTACCTCCAGTAATGTATGAACGAACAATATGACTATTCAGTGAAACATGCGTTGAAATTTGATTTTTATAATAGTACACAGTAATCACATGGAGAGCACAATATATCAGAGACGTGTTCATATGCTAAAGTCATGTTCGTGAATATTTTTATATAATCATCATGCTTTTTGGCTCCATTACTTAGACAAGCATAGCATCTTGTCTCATCAGATGAATTCTAGAAGAGGCATAATTTTGTACATATGAAATATTTTTGTCATTTAAAATTTACAGAATAAATTTAATCACAAATGCTCTAAATGGCAGATTTTATAACTGAAGCAAATTCAGTCTTCATACAATAGATCTTTTGGATCGAGTCATGCCTCTCATCCTGCAAATGCTAAAATAGGTAGAAAGGCTCATGTAAATTAATTACATCAAACAAAAAAAAATCAACACCTAATTGCAATAAAATGTGAATACAAAATGGAACATTACTGTTCCCACCTCATGTATACTTGTGAAAAACTTCACATTTAAAAAACCTGAGCATTACTACAGTTACATAGTCATATAAACAAATTACCAAAGACTCAGTGTAACATGTATAGTGTTTAATGAATGATATTACAACAAAATGCCTCACAAATTAATTTATTTTTGCTTCTCAAAAAGCAAGATGCAATGTAGGTGTCCCCTTTCTTTATATTACTGATGCCATCAGGATGATGGCTATGCAGTTTTGTTTCTTACATAATAAATAGCTTCAAAATCATCTGTGATGGAGGTTTTCAGAAAAATCATGTGAAGAGTAAATCAAGCCTGAAAATCAAAATATACTTCCAAAAATAGGTATATCGTGAAGGGATAAATCATCTGAAAATAGGTCCATGCTTTTAAAATAGTACAATTGGGAAATCTGCCCAAAATTAGCTGTAGTAGGAAGAACAAGCAGGGAATTGTTGTTATAGCTTTTATTACTTGTATTTAGGCTACAGCATCTTGGTATACTAACAAATAAAGAAACTTTCCAGTTTCATGGGTGGAGAAGTTCATTCAAAGACTACTTGGCCTGTGATATAGGTTCAATAACTATGCCCAGATGCTGGATAGGTTAGTTTGGATGATGGTGTACAGTGGCTGAGATCCTGTTTTACATCTTGGGGTTGATCTGGGATGATATTGCTTTTACCCAGAACTCAACAGTGGCTGGCTGACAGTAATCATAGCAGTAGCCATGCTAAATGCATCAGGAAGTTAATGAGGTGTAGACTATATGGCTCCACTGTGTAGTAGTCAGCATCAAGCTAGGTGATTTAAACTTGGTGTTTGCAGAAGATCAGCACTGCAAGCATCCAGCTGGAATTCTGCACCTTATTGTTTAACCTAAATCCTGAAGAAATTAAATGAATTACAGGGTGTAGTTGAAAGTACGTCTGACCTACCACTCATGTTCAGAACAGGAAATTACAGAGTTTAGTTTACTGTGCCTTTGCACACATTACACTGGTGCATTTGGTTTACCTATGAGTGATTGAATCACACTCGATCAACTTATCTGTTTCCAAAAAAAAAAAAAAAATTTATATTGAAATCACTGAGTTGAAAAGACTTCAAAACACAAGAAATCTTTTTTTTTGACCCCACCTCCATTTGTGTGTGTGTGTGTATGTGTGGGGGGGGGGGTCTGTCCTGGCATCTTCTATATAACATATACCAATTCTATGGTAGCACCACAGTAGAGAAAAAGGGGAAGAATCCCTGAAAAGTGCTGTGCTGCTACCACAATATAACACAATTTTGAATTGTCATACTAAATCCACTCATCCATCAGTCCATCAATGTTTCAGTCACCTGCAACTATGACAGTGCAGTTCATATTGCAACAGTCCACATTATTTGAATAAAATGACTGACTAGGAAGTGAGCAAAACCTTCTTCTTTTTATTTATGCTAGCGATATTAATATAGTTACTCAGGTAACTGCGGTAAACAGAGACAAATAAAAAATATAATTTTTCTTTTTCAGATCCTTTCTACTATTTTAACTGGACATAATTTGGAACGCTATATTCATATAACCAGTCACTATAAATTTGATTGATGATGTCAATGAGAGGGGTAACATGTTAGGGGTAATGATATCAGATGTGAGCAAGCTCTGTGGCACAGAGGGATGAAGCCTTGAATGCAGCCAAAGTGGCTCATGATCAGTTACTAGATCATGGGCTGTAAGGTCTGGAGGGTGGATTGGTAGGTCAGTATTAACTCCCTCATGGTGGGGGTATATCCTGCTTTAATGCTGACACCTTCTGGAAGCAGAGGAATATGCTATGCAGCACTGTGGTCTGTGATGTGCTTGTCTCCTCAAAGCTATGTCTTCATAGCAACTTTATGGAGCATAGGCAAGAATGCTCATGTTCAGAGGAGAAGACACAGTAAGCCCTCATGTTAGGTGCTGGTGGTGGAAGTGGAAGTTCAAATACCCCCCCCCCCCCATTTTAAAGCCCTGATCACAGTGCATGCATCCCAGGTTTGTTTAGCAGTTTGTGTGCCTCTAGCAGCTGGTTGAGCATGATAAAAGTGAGCATTGAAGGCTCATCAATCCAGTGAGAACAGAGATGACCTAGCTTGCGACAAGGATGACACCTAGTGGGACCACATTCCCTGGGATTCAATAAACTCCATGCAAGAATAGCACTATTCATGAACAGAGAGGTTTGTATCCATATAGCACAGCAGTGCACCTTGCATATTCATGAAGGAGCTCTGCGGTTCAACTTATACGGACACGAAGCATGAATGAGTGCAGGGGGACATGTTCCAGTAGTACATGGACATTGAACACACCCCCTGCATTCAGAAAGTGCCACACAGCACTTTCTAATAGGATCTGTCATAATATTAGAGAATTACTGTAATATTATGCCAGTATTTCAGTGTCCACGGACACTGAAATGAACTAAATGATCATTTCAGTATCTGTGGACACTGAAATAAACATGGCATCAAGAAAGCAAGGGTGTGTGTAACAGGTTCTGTGACACACCCCCTGCATTGCCAAAGTGCCATATGACACCTCCACAATCTGCTAAAGCAGAAAATATGTGTGTGTTTGCCACTCACACACTACCCCTACATATACTAGCTCAATTCACAGTGTAGTATGACACCTGACCATGGTATGGGACATGTCTCAGTCAGCCACTACAAACATATACAGCCAATAGACCACCAGAAACTGGTAGAGCATGCACAGCCAGATAGAAAAGGAGCCATAATACATACATCCACCCCCCTCCCTATACAGGCCAAATAACTACACTGCTACACAATCCTGACAGTCTGTCAACAATCGCCAGAAATACACAATCCTCTTAACTGTTCAGAGTCCCACAGAATGTCCAGGCTTTGTCCTCATACATAAGGCCTCTTACACATAACATGTCTGGCAGTCTGATATATCACTGGGATGGTATCAGAAATAAAGGCACTAAATAATGATATACCCTACCTATCACCCTTTCATTGCATGACATCTGGACAAAGCCTGACATACTTGGGGGACAGAAGCCCAAAAATAGGGGCATATGTGAAATATTGCTGTTATAAACTGAGACAGTTTCTGGTGTAACAGGGTTTGTTGTAACATATCTTTTCTGAGGGATATAAAGTCAGAAACACAAATTGATGATACCATTTACTGACTGCAATCCCTACAGCATGATACTGATTTTCCAAAGACAAAATATGCCTGAGGAACACACCAAACATGAGAGTCCAAAATCTGGCCATTCTGCAGATATCTCCACAGCTGAGAGCTATGTCAAACACATAACACTGTCAGACTTAAAATCACACAGAAAAGCCATGTCCACACAAACCCTGTTAAACTACCATTAATTCAGCTGTATAACAGCAATATTTACATTCTGTCCTTATGTCTGGAACATTCTCCCCAGTTTGTTTTGCTGTCTCCACAGTTTCTGTTGTAAGAGGTATTTCCAATTACCCTCTGAGATGCTGTTGTTCACACACCTCCATGAAGACCTCCTCACAGGCAAGAAAAAGGGCCAATGCCCACATAAAGGAGTGTGCTGCTATGCCTTTGGCTGCAGGAATAACACCACAGCTGTTCAGCATGCAGTTAGCTACTGCGGGACACCAATTGGTGCACAGGCCATCAGCTGGCCATGAGCATTACCTAAAAAAGGCAAGCTGCTGCCTATGCAAAACAGATGTATACCCTACATCTGGGAGAGAGAGATAGAGACAGACAGACAGACAGACAGACCAAGAAACAAAGCTACACATAGTGGACTAAAACCAAGCATAATTGGCAAAAAAAAACCCAGGAATGTCAAACAAGTTAGTATGTAATACAATGCAGTAGGGTATGCAATAATGGGAAATATGAAGTTCAACAAATATGTCTCAGCAATACTTGTTGTACTGATAGATTGCTGATCAGAACCTATGGCCCTAGCAACTGGGTCTGTCTGCAGTGACATAGATCACAGCTCAGGTCCCTGAGTCACCCCAGGGAAGGATGGCTCACATATGGCTACTACTGGAGTGTGTGTTGAACAATACTGACTGTGACACTGCTAGCCCAGCTACTGGGATGTTGTAGATATCCATATGTTAATTGTGAATACAACTATGATATACATGTCTGTCACAGAAATGTGAGAGACCTATACAGGGTATTTGCATAGTGAAATACTATTGCAGATGTGTGTGTTGAACTGCATGTGACATACTGAGCTCATACCATTCAACTGTCCAGTGTTATGCACACTGACCTTATGTGTGCCTCATATTTGTAGTCATGTACTCATAGAGTTGTGTTATGTCTGGCAAATCATTGGCAACCTGTGAAGACTGACATTACAACATCTCCTTCCCTTTCTTTTGGCTGTTCACATTAGGGGTCACCACAGCAGATCATCTGTCTCCATTTCCTCTTGTCCTCTGCATCTTGCTCTGTCACACCAACCACCTGCATGTCCTCTATCACCACATCCATACACTTTATCATAGGCCTTCCTCTTTTCCTCTTACCTGGCAGCATCATCCTTATCATCCTTTTCCCAATATACTCAGCATCCCTCCTCAGCACATGCCCACACCAACATAATCCCGTTAATCTCTGGCTTGGTCTCCAAACCGTCCAAACTGGCAGACCCTTTCTAACATACATATCCCTAATTCTGTCTACCCTCATCACTCCCAGTGCAAATGTTAACATCTTTAACTCTGCCATGTCCAGCTCTGACTCCTACTTTTTTGTCAATGCCACTGTCTCCAACCCATATAACATAGCTGGTCTCACTACCGTCTTGTAGACCTTCCCTCTCAAGCTTAATGGTATCCATCTGCCACAAATCATTCCTGACACTCTTCTCCACCCTCACCATCCTGTCTGTACTCTCTTCTTCACCTCTCCTCCACACGTCATTACTCTGAACTGTTAATCCCAAGTATTTAAACTCATCCACCTTTGCAAAGTCGACTCCATGCATCCTCACCATTCCTTGATCCTCCCTCCCATTCACACACATATATTCTGTCTTAGTCCTGTTGACCAATATTCCTCCCCTCTGTAGAGCATATCTCCACCTCTCCAGGGTCTCTCCAACCTGTTCACTACTCTCACTACAGATCACAATGTCACCTGCAAACATCACAGTCAACCTGTCCATCACCACTGCAAATACAAAAAGGGCTCAGAGCTGAACTCTGATATAATCCCACCTCCACCTTAAACACACCTTTCACTCCCACTGCAGAACTCACCACTGTCACACTACCCTTGTACATATTTTGTAGAATTCTTACAGATTCCTCCGCCACTCCTGACTTCCTTATACGATACCACAACTCCTCTCTAGGCACTCTGTCATATGCTTTGTCTAAGTCCACAAAGACACAATACATCTCCTTCTGACCTTCTCCGTACCTCTCCATCCACACTTTCAGAGCAAACATCACATCTGTACTGCTCCTTCCTGGCATGACACTATACTGCTGTTCACTAATCCTCATCTCCCTTCTTAACCTAGCTTCCATTACTCTTTCCCATAACTTCATGCTGTGACTGATCAATGTTATCCCTCTGTAGTTACTACAGCTCACACATCACCCTTATTTTTATAATCAGTAATCAAACACTTTTTCTCCACCCCTCATGCATCCTGTCACTTTCCAAGATTACATTAAACAATCTGGTTACAAAGACCACTGCCCTTTCCCTGAAACACCTCCATGCTTCCACAGGTACGTCTTATGGACCAGCAGCATTTCCATTCTTAATCCTCTTCATAGCTATCCTCACTTCTGTTGCACTTCCTGATTTGAAATACCCACATCATCCAACCTACTCTCTCCCATTCTCTTCATTCAACAGCCCCTCAAAGTACTCTTTCCATCTACTCAACACACTCTCCTCACTTGTGAGTACTTTTCTCTCACTATCCTTTATCACCCTTATCTGCTGCACATCCTTCCTAGACTGGTCCATCTGTCTAGCTAATTGGTACAGGTGCTATTCTCCATCCTTAGTGTCCAACCGTTCGTACGACCCTTCATACACCTCATCCTTAGCCTTTGCCACCTTTCTTTTTGCCATGCACCTCATCTGGTTATACTCCTGTTTACTTTGTTCATCTCTCTGACAATACCACTTCTTCTTCACCAACATCTTTCTCTGTATACTCCCCTGTACTTCCTCATTCCACCACCAGGTCCCCTTGTCATCTTTCCTCTGTCCAGATGTCACAGCACGCACATTTCTAGTTGTCTCCTTTGCTAGCTGTGCTGTAATTACCCAGATATTCGGTGACTCTTCACTGCCATCCACTGCCTGTCTTAATTTTTCACTGAACTTAACCGCACAATCGCCCTTTTTCAGTTCCCAACATTTGATCCTGGGTGCTGCCCTCACACTCCTCCTCCTCTTCTTGATCAAGAATGTCATCCCACAGACCAACATTCCATGCTGCCTAACTACACTTTCCCCTGTCACCAGTTTACTGTCTCCAATCTCCTTCAAACAGGCCTTCCTGCATAGGAGATAATCTGCCTGTATGCATCTTCCTCCACTCCTGTATGTCACCCTATGCTCCTCTGTCTTGTTAAATATGTATTCACTACAACCATGTCCATCCTTTTTGCAAACTCCACCACATCTCACCTTCTACATTCCTCTGCTTAACACCATACCTACCCATCACTTCCACATCCCCTCTGTTCCCTTCACCAACATGCCCATTGAAAGCTGCTCCAATCACCACTCTCTCACCCTTGGGTACAGTCATCACCACGTCATCCAACTCACTCCAAGATTTTTCTGTCTCATCCATCGCACACACAACTAGCGGAGCATATGCTCAAACAACAGTCATCATTACACCATCAATGCCCAGCTTCATTAAAATCACTCTATCCGACACTCTTTTCACCTCCAAAAACACCCTTGCCATATTGTTCATCAGGATAACCCCTACACCATTTCTCCTCCCGTCCACACCATGATAGAACTATTTGGGCCTGACTCCGATACACCTAGCCTTACATGCCTTCCATCTGGTCTCTTGCACATGCAATATATCAACCTTCCTTCTGTCCATCATATCAGCTAGCTCTGACCCCATACCAGTCATACTGCCAACATTAAAAGTTCCTACCCTCACTAACACACTTCTAGCCTTTCTCCTCTCTTCCTGCCATATGAGCGTTGGACATCCTCCAGGGTATGTTTGTGAATATAAAGGCTACTGTGCTATAAGATGACTTAAGTGTGTTACAGCAATATTAAGAAAGTATCACGAATTTTGGCCCATCACCCCCAAGCATGTGTGGCATCCTCCAGATGTCCTGCTCTAACAGGTTGACAAGAATTTCTGAGCCGCAAGAGTGTAAATACAGTATGCCATACTGACATAGAACAGAAATGTATATCAGGTATTATTTGTGCACATCTATGTATGAGTAGGTGTATCTGGCTGCCTCATAACAACAGACATGAGATACAAAATGTCAGGTAAATAAGCTGTACATGTTGTACATGTGTGTAATCTCAGTTTCTGTGCATCCGACAGAGTTAGATTTTTACAGCTACTGGTTGTTGAATTGTCCTGACACAGACATGAGTACTTGAATACGCATGATTATCAGGTTGAAATTTCAGAGGTGTCCAACTGTGTTATGACATTGTGTCCATGCCTACTACAAACAGCCATATGACCCCCTTACCTGTAAAACCTGTCTCTACCAAAGTACAGTAATCCCCTATGCTGGACAGCAGCAATACACAAACCACATAATTGGTCACTATGTCAGCTGTACAAGTCAGAGTAGGAGCAGGCACCAACTTGGCAGCAAGTCATCCTTTGTCTGAATGAGTATATAAGGTCCCAGGTGTATTACTGAAGGCTAACTATGAGTACAAATTGGACACATCCACCAAGGGCAATCACAAGGCCATCTTCACATATGTCTGCAATCTCAGAGGTGACAACATAACCCACCCTGTAATGGTGGTCAACCACACCACACACACACACACACACACACACACACACACACACACACACATGCACTATAGCTATAGGCAACCTGTTGCAGACAGTAGTAGGGCAAACATCACCCCCCCCGGCTCACCATCAGTGTAGGCGGATATGCACAGCACCCGCACCCCTCCTCTCATCATCAGGGAGAAGGTGCATCAACAAAAGCAAGTCTCCATTGGACCTAAAAACATTCCAGTGTGCATCCTGCATGAACTCAGGCATATGCTTCCAGCTCCATTACACACTGCAAGCAAAGCCTGAGCACCACTGACATCCAATCAGCAAGGAAGATGGCCACTGTCATCTCTCTACACAAATGGGAATAATGAATGGTGGTTTATGCAATTGGCCCTCATTAGGGAGAACATGACACATGAGTACCAGGAGTGCAATGCAGGTTCATACTGTGCTGATAGATGACAGAGGTATGATGTGGTTGTAAGTGTTGGCTAATGATAAGCAATATTGATGTGCTGGCTCTGTGAATAACTATGGGCATTGTCTGAGGTCCAGTAATATGTTTCCCTGTTCATGTCTTCCAGGTGCCATGCAGCGTCAGCCGGCATACACTGCTGAGGAAAATGCAGCCATTACAGAGGCAATACTACAGCACCATGCAGTGTTGTTCAGCTGGATCCGACAAAATCTGCTGGAACAGACTGCCCTGTGGGACGACCTTCTCCACAGAGTGAACACCTTGGGACACCATTGCCGCACATATGATCAGGTCAGGAATCGGGCAACTGACCTGATACATTGTGCCTGGCAAAGGGCTGCTGCCATGGCCAGGGACCATTCTGCCACAGGTGGGGGTCCTGTTATGCAGGCCTCACTTACACCAATGAAGGAGCTCCTTGGCAACCTTGGGGCAGCCCCCATACAACAACCAACACATGACACACCAGTCGTGGAGGTGGGTTGCACCCAGGAAACAGGTGAGGAGTGCCCTTTTAAAGGCACAGTGCACATCAGTTTAAGCATATAGCAGTCATACTGTCTTCAATAGAGTATCTAGATGCATATGTCAGTTCAAACTGCATTTGTGGGTGGGGTTTAGTAATGCACACATGTGCACATCTATGGTGAGGGACAGCAAATTGTGTAGTATCATAGCTTGTACAATACCATTGCAGACACGTAGCATTCATCTTGAACCAATGCCAAATGTGAGTCTGCTGACAATACCTCTCCTCACAGCTACATAGTTACCTCTGTTCTGCATGCGGGACAGCAGCCTGAAGCTGGTGAGTATGGGATGTTCCTACTGTGGCTCACCAGTACCCCAGGAATGTTAAGGTCATGCATGTGACCATGCACACAATTGTTACTCTCAGCTATTTTGCAATATCTGCATGCTCACTTGTGGTGGCATTAACTGCATTGCATTGCAGTGATCATCACAGGGATCTATTTGCAGGAGATGTCACATATCCGTAGCATACCTCATAACCTGTTATTGCAGGAAATCTGGACAAAGACTGACAAAATGGGGGGACGAAGGGACAAAACTAGGTACATATTTTATAAATTAGTGTTATACAGTGCATATAAATGGTGTACACACACCTGTTAGAATGCCAGGTATTTGTGAAATACAGAAATGAGAGCACAAAAACACATTTTCAAACCCTTCCAACCTTTCATGTGACCTATAACCAGTACAATCCAGTTGTAAAACAAACACATCTGGTAGGGGAACAATTATGACACATACAAAACTTACAAGAAGCTAGATGCATATGTGTGCACAGGCTGAAGCTAATACTGTGTTGAAGCAGCTTTCAAAATTATTACAGCATTATGTCTTCTTGGGTACACACCTGCCATCCATTACAGAGACTCTTTGATTAAGAGCAAATAACGGTCAGCTGTCCTAACAGGATCATTCCAAATTTACTCAGTTGCCTGCTACAGTAACACTCATAGTTCACATACAGCTTATGAAGCAGCAAAGGCATCTCATTTGTGAAAGGTATCAGCCCAGAAAAGGGTACACACACATGTCCACAGCATTGCATATACCATGGAACACAGTGAAGACAGTAATCACATGGTGGTGGAAATATGGGGCAACAGTGACATTGCAAAGAACTGGACGTCCCTCCAAATGTGTGAAAAGACAAGACCCAAAATGGTTATGGGGGCTGCTAGGAGACCTACAGTAGCACTGCCAGAGTTGCAGGAATCACTGGCAAGTACCAGTTGTGTACTACATGTGACAACAATCTCTCGTATTCTCCACGTCTGGCCTATGAGGTAGGTTTGAAAGATGGAAGCCTTCTCACACACAGAACAACATCCAGGTCTGGTGGATTTCTCAAGAAAATACATCAGGTCCCCCAATAGCATGTGGGGAAATGTGTTATGGTGTAATGAGACCAAGGTTGTACTTTTTGGCCAGAATATCAAAAGGTTTGTTTGGCACAAGAACAACACTGTGTATCACCAAAAGAACACCATCCCCATGGTGAAGCATGGTGATGGCACTGTCCTGCTTTGGGGTTGCTGTTCATAAGCTGGAAGTGGGCCTGTAGCCAAGGTGGAGGGGATTAGAAAGACTTCAAAATACCAGTCCCTTTTGACCCAAAGTCATCATGTGTCTGCTAGAAAGCTGTAGATGGAGAGGACTTACACCTTTCCACAAACACTGACCTCTACCATACATCAAAAGCCATAAAAGAATGTCTTCACCAGAAGACAATCAACGTTTTGGAAGGGTCCAGCCACAGTCCGCACATACATCCAAAACAGAATCTGTGCTGTGCCCTTAAGAGGCCTGTGCAGAAGTGATGGCCTTGCAATCTGACAGGGTTGGTGGGCTTTTGCAAGAGAGAGTGTAAAATTATTGCTATGTCTAGATGTGCCATACTGATACACACCTTCCCAAGAGGGCTCATTGCTATTATGAAATAAAAAGGTGCTTTAGCAAAGTATTAGTTTAAGGGTGTGCACAGTTATGCAACCAGCCTATTGTGTGTATTTCATCTTCTACATGTTACCCCCTAACTGATGAGTTTGTCTTCAATTGGATTGCACAGGTTATAGGTCACATTAAAGTTGGGAAATGTTATCACATGACTTCTGTGGTCTCATGTTATATATCAGACAAACCTGACATGTTAACAGGGGGTGTCTACACTTATAATGTCCACGGTAAGCTTAGAAGGTTGTTAGTGTAATTGGTTCTGTTGTAACATACCTGTACTGCAGGTTTCGAAATGTGAGACTCAAAATATGTCATTAAATAGTGACACCAGTCCTCATATCATCCCAGTAATGTGTCAGACAAATACAGAATTTATGATGAACAGACCAGAAATATGATCCACACATGAGAGATATGTTCTGTAGGAGATGCTACTGTGCTATATAGGTGAACAGCAGTTATGTGTACATGGGTGCAGTGTGTGCTACTGAAGGCCCATTACCTACTAACACTACTCACATATCACAGAGGTGTATATAAGTTGTAACAGGAAGTAGAAAGGGCTACACTGCATGATGTTGAGGGCCTGTCCAGGGTGTATATGTAGTGTGTGTGTGTGTGTGTGTGTGTGTGTGTGTGTGTGTGTGTGTGGTGTGTCTGACTGTGTGTGTGTGTGTCACCAGTGTGGCTATGTGTGTGTGTCTGTGTGTGCCTGTCTGCCAACTCACCTGTATATATGTGCGTGTGTGTGTGTGTGTGTGTGTGTGTGTATGTGTGTGTAGCAGCAAACAGTATACTGCAGGTATTAATTTATATATGTTGTCTTTCCCCCGCAGGTGGTCATGGTAGTCACAGTCCCTCCTGTTCAGTATCTAATGTCAGTGTCTCTGCAGACTCTGGCAATGATGATATTCATATTCAGGCACAGGAGGTGTTGTCAGGTGCTGAATCTGTGCCATCGGTTGGCATCACACTCATCCACAATGTCCCCGCACACAGTCACAATGCCCACACATGCCCTATCCCCAGCAACCACAGATGATAGACAGTTGGCAGGTGGTGGCATGGAACAGGCTAGTGTGGTGACTATGGCAGGTGTGAGTGTAGACAGAACAGTGTAGACAGAACAGTGTAGAACAGGCTAGTGTGAGTGCAGGTGAGGTCCCACACAGGTGGATGGACAGGGGTGCTCACAGGAGGACTGCTGCTTGTCAAGCCCCTGTCACAAGTGTCACAGCAGGTGTCATCAGATGCATGTTTTGGGCTGTCATGGATGCACAGGGATGTAGTGAATGCAACACCAGACAAATACTCAGGGTGGTGGATGCAACTCTTCCTGGTTTATGTGGCGACATACGTGACTTATTCAGGCCACGCGCCAAAATACTGAGGTCACGAATATTCTGTGGGGTGACACCTTGGCAATTCTTGACCATGGTATGTCTGTGGTAGATTGTGTGCGGTGGGAGATGGGCGTCGGCCACATGGATGTAGGTCAGCACCAACATCAACTGAGAGTCTACAGGGCCATGCACCTTCACACTCCAGTAGTGGCAGTGACACCAGCAGTACAGAAGGGGGATTGCTGTCCACATCACAGTGGAGCAGGCCATGGACACGTGGTCCTGGCCAGTCCTGTCAGGGACACGGATCCAGCAGACAACAGTCACCATCAGGAAGCAGTACTACATCTGGCCTTGGCCTGGTGGTGCCAGTGAGACCCCTGGCAGGACCAGTTCATGTGTCCATGGCCAGAGATGTTGAGCTGGACACCCTGCCATGCATGGTCCACAGCTGCCCAGCATACCCCTGTGTAGGGTAGCCACATGGCATGACTGTGTGCATACATACACACACACATCTGGATTACAGGCAAGTCACCTCCACACACACACAGCACCTTTGCACAGCCCATCTATAGGATACGCCTCCAAACACACACACATAGATGTCAGCCATATGGCCCAGACTAGGCCTCTAAAAAACGCACACCACACCCTGTGCATATGATGATGATACCTGTGCCACATCCCTGTCATCCATACTATCAATGCAGGGACAGGCTAATATGGGTCTGATGCACAAGGTGAATATAGTACAGTGTAGCTATGTAATATTGTTTAAGGTGCTGTCTGCTTGCTTTTGTTATGGGTACACATAAAGGTGTATGTACCTTATTATTCATGATGCATTATTGCTGTTAGTACCACTGATTGAATGTAGTCTGACATGCTGTATTCTGTCTGTGTGTCTGCAGGCTGTGGCTCTGCAGACATTACCAACGTGGAGTATGACAAAGTGGAAATATGCTGTGTCATAGCCAAGGTACAGCTTTGTATGTATGCTTACCAGGTGGGTGTGCATGCAACAGTGTGTGATGGACACTGTTGTCAGACAGTGTGACCTGGCATACATACACCTTGTCACAGACAGGTAGCCTTCAGACATGTCACTTCAGTGTTGTGTAGTACCACAGACTCATACTTGTGGAACAGATTATTGGAGTACTGTCAGTAGGTCCCTCACCAGCTTAGCCATTATATTGACCACGACAGATTCACATGTCAGCACCTGTTGCCCCTGCCATTTCTTTCCCATAAACTCAACCCTGATGCAGTTGGTGAGGGCATGCATGGTATTGTGTATGACAGGTTTGTGGTATGTTTTCCTGAGTTCACAGACTGGAACAGGGAGACAAAATGGGTATATCCTTTGCATACACACAATAAAGATTGACACAGGGGAAGTGCATACAGTAACACAAATACAGTTGGCAATGGACAGATTTGTAAACCTAATATCCACTTTAATGTACTATAGTGCTACATACATATGACATGCCCCACATAGATTATATGCATGGGACATAACCCATTATCTCTTACAACATGTAATGTTGAGAGTGCCTTCATGGATGGTGAGATAACCCACCTGGAATAGCAACTGGAGTCATGTATTGCTCCTACAAGCCTGGACAAGTGATAGGGTAACAGACATTGTGTCAGCATGATGTTTCAGTCAGGTATGATATCTGATGCTGGCATGTGTGTCAGTACACTAACTGTGACCTCTTTGGCAACAATATCACATACATGGTTATTACTAGTAGACACAGACCACATATGGGTTGCAAACATCCAGATATTCTGTAGAGATCTGTACAGATGATCCACTGGCCTGTACAGTGGTTTAACATGCTGCATGTGAGGCAGATGCCATTAACACACTATATAAAGTAATGCCATCGGGAGGTGGTAAACAGGTGTGGATGATACACACATCAAAATGGTATAACCCACACAGGATATGATTCTTAACCCAAGCACACACACAGTTGCCAGTATTGAGATTAGAATTCCTACCTATTTAGTTATTTCTACTTTAGTGTTACACTGTTATTAGACGCGTCACAGAGCTTATATGGATTCACATTGTCCCAAGGTACTTCTAAGATGAATGACATCAGCAGGCCTTGTAAAGTAGGGTGATGGGAGGTGTACAGGGTAGTACACAACTCAAAATGGTATAACCCACACAGGATATGATTCTCACCACACACACACACACACACACACACACACACACACACACACACACGCACACACACACACACACACACACACACACACACACACACACACACACACACACACACACACACACACACTAGTCAATATTGAGATTAGAACCCATGCCTATCTAGTATTTGTACTATAGTGCTACACAGTTATCTCATGTGCTACAGAGCTTACTGGGCTGACACCTGGCCAAAGGTGCTGATAAAGGGAATTACATCATCAGGACTGAGACAGTAGGGCACTGGTTGGGAACTTTATCAAAATACTTCTTTTTACAGACATACACACACATTTGCCAGATCTGAGATTAGAACCCCTGCCTAGCTAGTGATTTGTACTATAGTGTTACGTAGTTATCACACATGCTACAGAGCTTACTGGGCTGACAACTGGCCAAAGGTGCTGATAACAGGAATGACATCAGCAGAACTAATAAAGTGGGGTGCTGGGATGTGTTGTGAATGGGAATGGCCTAAACCTGTTTCATCTACAAACACTCCCTCATTTTCATACACACAATTTTCACAAACACACACAGCTGCCAGTATTGAGATTAGAACCCCTACTTATCTAGTTATTTGTATTATAGTGTTACACAGTTATCACATGCACTACAGAGCTTATAGGGGTGATCACAACACATCCACAAAACCACCATAAAACCTTCTCCAAAGTCAACTTTATGCTACTCAAGTCAGAAGTTACAAACTTCATGACACCCATGCAGATGGGAACTGACAGTGCGACTGCTGAGTCCTACACTAAGGCACTGTACAAGCACATCCACTCATGCATGAATTGTGCCATCCCAAATAGAACCAAGGTGCTCTCCTCCAAAAAAAGGAAGCCAATCTGGTGGTCCCCTGCCATAAACAAACTTTACAACAAAAGGAAGAAACTGTTGCAGAAAAGAGGAAAATCCCAGGATGCAAAAAACTCCCTTACCAGCCTCAGTAAAAAGCTGAGATCCCTCATAAAATCCTCCAAAGCTAGTTACGAAAATAAAGTTGCCAAAGATTCCAAAGACAACCACAAGGCATTCTATAACTATGTCAAGAATCTAAATGGCAATTCTCAGATCTGCTCTGAGCTACAACAGAATGGCATTAAATGTACTGATCTCAAGGATATTGCCAATATTCTGGCAGATCGATTCAGTGCCAACTTCACCCCCCTCTCACCCCCTAAATGGCCTATCTCAATGCCAGAAGATTGCCAAATTCTGGTATTAACGGCCACACAGGTAAAAAAACGCACTCTCCAAAGCTAACAATACAGCATCCATGGGACCAGATGACATCCCGGGCTGTGTAATACATGAACTACAAAATGAACTGGGACCTCACCTAAGTGTCATGTTTAATCATACCCTCACCTCAGGCTTCATGCCCACTGAGTGGCGCACAGCTACAGTTATCCCACTCCACAAGGGGGGACCCACCTTGGATCCCGGGAAATATCCTCCCATCAGTCTGACGAGCCTGATCTGTAAGGCCACGGAACATATTATCATGGAACTTATAAAAAAAGACATTGGCAACCTTAAAACACTGGACCTCACCCAGTTTGGGTTCGTGAAGGGCTGATCTTGTCTCCTGAACTTGATTGACTTCTTTGAATCAGTCTCCACAGCTGTGGATGAGGGTAAGGCAGTCCACACAGCCTATCTGGACCTCGCCAAGGCCTTTGACACCCCCCCACTCTGGAATCATAGATAAACTTACTAAGCTGGGCATTAATCCCTACATCACTCGATGGGTTTCCAACTGACTTACTGACAGAACCCACACTGTAAAAGTAGCTGACTCCAAATCCAGCTCCAGACAAGTGACAAGTGGAGTACCTCAGAGTTCAGTCCTGGGACCTCTCTTGTTTGGCATCTACTTCTCTGAAGTACAGGCCAACACTAAGGGACTCTGGCTAACAAAGTTCGCAGATGACTGCAAACTGGGAGCCATTATTAAATCCCCAAATGATGTCGAAACTCTACAAAAGGGCCTTGCAGAAACAGATGCTTGGTGCCAGAGCCATGGGCTCAAGCTCAATGCCAAAAAATGTATAGTTATCCCCTTTGGGAAAAAACATGTACCCGTGATCTACAAAAGGGCCTTACAGAAACAGATGCTTGGTGCCAGAGCCATGAGGTCAAGCTCAATGCCAGGAAATGTATAGTTATCCCCTTCAGGAAAAAACATGTACCTGTGAATTACCACATAGGTGGCAGTACACTAAACACCGAAAGTGTGATGAGACTTAGGGACACAGGTGGACAGTGGTCTCACCTTCAATAACTACATTGCCACAACAGTCAGGAAATCCTTCTATGTGGCACACCTCATCACTAAGGACTTTTCATCCAGAAAAAAGGCAGTCATTGTCCCACTGTACTCATCCCTCATTAGACCCATTATAGAATACAATGCCCCATTTGGTATGTACCTCTCAAGACATCTGCAACAGCTGGAAAGGCCACAGAAATACCTCACTAAAAGAATCACAGGCCTAAAACAGATGCCCTATGCTGACCGCCTTAAAAAACACCAGCTATACTCTGTCACATATCGTCTACTCCAAGGCAATCTCTTTTTAACATACAAGGCCATGTCAAACCCAGAGCTATTGGACATGCTACACTTAAAGAAATCCCAATCCCTCAGAGCCACATGCTCCAGGGATCTAAACCTTGTCATCACAATAAACAAAACATGCTGGAGGGATAGGTTCCTGACTCAGAGATTCCCCAGACTCTGGAATAGGCTGCACATACATGTCAAGCAGAGCACCTCTTTGTCCCTCTTCAAAAGGAACCTTGATGATTGGATGGGAGAAAGGAAATTCACCCTAGGGATCACATCAGTCACCCTGCTAGACAGGGGTCCAGGGAAGTAAATAGTGTTGGAAGAAATAGCCAGGTAATTTTTATGGCTTGGCTTGTATAGGCCCTAGGGCCGATAGCCTAGTACCAACCTATGAACCTATGATAGGTGTCCAATGGTACTTCTAAGGTGAATGACAGCAGCAGATCTTGTGAAGTAGGGCAATGTGAAGTGTACTCAGTGGGAACAGTCTCCTAATACTTATCCCTACGGAGACACACACACACACACACACACACACACACACACACACACACACACACACACACACACACACACACACACACACACACACACACACACACACACACACACACACACACACACACACACACACACACACACACACACAAACAGGCAGGTGATGGGATATTATAAACCCAACCTCAGTGCTGTTACACAATGGGGCTCACCATTTATGCTGGCACGTGCAACTGTTTACAACTGGTATGCCACTGTCCACAGCAGAACATCACTGTATGCTATTCAGGGTATGTGTGTGTGTGACTCACTCTGTCTGTGTCCCCTGTCTCTCTCTCTCTCTTTCTATATCACTGTCTGTTTCTCACTTCCCAACATCTATGTGTGTGTATGCTTGACATATGTTGTTATCTGTTGCCCATATATATATGTGTGTGTGTGTGTGTATCTCATGCAACAGATGCAGATATATCACATATGGGCCACCTACAGCAAGCTGAGGGTAATCCTGTCTGATGTGTGTATGTGTTGGGACAGTTCAGGTGTACATAGCTGTCTGTATGCACAGACATATATATACAATACAGTCATATAGTCTGCCTTTTAATTTCTCCAAGTCTTTTGGGTTTCTAATACCATGATGGGAATGGATCCCATTACTAAGTCAAAGCACGATTAAAGTTCATGAAATTAGTACTGTTTCACTCTTTGATGTTAGCCAAAACTGCTGTTTGCAGCACCCGCAATGTGCCCAATAATGACTCCTTCTGCAATTTGTACGGTGTTACATGAATTGGTAACATATCTAAATACAATTGCAAATTATTTTTTTATAAGACCAGTTGCTCCTACTACTACTACTGGAACTGTCTGGGTATCTTTCTTCCACATGCTCTTGTTTCTGCCTGCAGATCAAGGTATTTTATGACTTTGTCTCTCTCTGTACAAGACACTGTAGTCACTGGGTGTGGTGATTTCAATGATCAATGCTACTTTTATCTTCTTTTCTTGGACCACTATATCCAGTTTTCTAGCATCTATCTTTTGAACTGTTGGTATTGGGTGATCCCATGTGATATAAACTTAATCATTTTCTATGATTCGTTGTGGCTCATGTTTCCAGTGTTTTTTAGCCACTTTGATACCATAATATTTGCACAATCCCCAATGCAATAGTCTCACCACATTATTATGCCTTTCAGTATACAGTCCCTCTGCCATTAGTGCATCGCAACCAGCAACAAGGTGTGTGACTGTTTCCAATTCAGTTTTACAAAACCTACATATGTCTGTTTCTCCCACGTGTCCAATGGACTTTGTAAACCAGAGTGTACGTAGCCCACTATATTGGGCTGCCAATATTAACCTTTCATTTCTTGATGTGAATTCACCTCTCCTTAACCATTCCTGTGTTCTTTCTTGATCAACATGAGGCTCTTCCAGAAGTTTTCTATACTTGCAACTATATTTATGTTTTTTCCACATTTCTTGCCTTCTCATCTGGTCCTTCACCTTATATTCTTTTTTTTTTGTTTTTTAGCATATTCAGTTACTGCCTGGTTTTTATCCACGTCTGGTTTGATTTCCATTCCTGCTTGACGTTGATATGCTTCTGCTAAATTAAGCAGAGATGACATCTTAGATTTATTCTCCTCATGTTTCAAAACTTTCACTACATTTAGATCTTGTGAGGTCAGTAGATATGTGTGGAGTCCCACAATTGCAGATCTATACATGTAATCAATTTCAAGGAGGCTCATCCCTCCTTCAGAATGGGGAATATATAACCTTGGTATACACTGATTTTTCTAAATCATTTGGTAAGCATGAAGCATCTTCTTGTTTTAATATCCAGTCTATCCAATGCTTTTTGGGTATATAGTCTGATGTGGGTTCCAATATGTCCTGTGATTCTCAAAGTGTAGGAGCGTGCCCAGTGTGACCCTTCTATAGTTAGAGTGGGACTCCATTCCAGAGATAGGTGTACTCCAGTCCAGGGTTTTGTGTGCTACAGCGATACCTCTCAGGAGTCCACAGAACCTTCCTCAGGGTTCTGGGTTTGTTTAGCAGACATTTTCTGACATATCTGTAGTCTGATACCACAATGTATTGTATCATTACCTAGTGCCAGACATCCTAAGATCATCACAGTGCTTGGCCAGAGGAATACTAGTTGTATGATGCATAGACCAATATTATGAGGGCAGCTATGTACATTCTTGCCCAACAAGGCCATTTGTGAGGTGTGGCTACAGCCAGTTGAGTAATGACATGCTGTGTAAACAGTCCAGCAACCTGGTGATATATTGGCTGGGGATCTCCTGCTTGTGTGGTATCTTTCAAACCTGAGATGTCATATGCTTGTGTGGGCATAACTCTAACCTGTACATTTTTTGGCAGGTTGTCCAGGTGTTAGCTAGAGGTTTCATCCTGTCTATGTAAACTTGTGTTTTTATGGCATGACAGTTACATATAATTGAAGAGTGATGTTACAAAATAATGACAAACATTATTGTTTCAGACTACATAACCTTTATACAATTCCTGCAACTGCATACCCCTCACCCTACAAACTTTCTCAGTATGTAAGGGAGATATTTACAACACTTGCCTATCATTGTGCCTTTGTTCCACTTTTATGTCTGCCCTTCTCCTGACATCTTGCTGTCAGATGTTGGGAGTTATGGGTGTGGGTACAGAGTGCATTCTACTGTGCAGGCATGTCCATGTAAAAGCAAACATAAGAAAAAAGGATTATTGAGAATAAACACTGGCAACAGTAACAAAAAGCACTTATATTCACAAAAGCCTTGGCACCTCAGCTACACATCCTTCAAGATGTCCCTTATATGTGTAGTATATTCCACATAGCACTGTGATTTCCAGGTATGTCAGTAGCAAAGCAGTGGATGTCACTGACATGCATAACAGCTGGCACTGCAGTTATCTGCACATGGCCCTGTCAAAGACAGCACTGTACTTAGGGCACTACGAGACAACTGACAGAAGAATGTGCTAGCCAGATCCTGAAAGTATTAACCACACATACATATAGCTCATTGACCCCTACATATTGTTTACAGGCAACACGTTTTCATGTGTATTGGTACAGCCCTGCCAATGTGTGCTATGCTGCTATTTCCCTGCAAACATACATGCTACTGCATTTGTGTGGGTATATGGGGGGAGCACACCTGTCAACTGTACACATTTGCACAGACTGTGCTGATATTTGCTTTACATTTTGGTTCCATTTACCATACTATTGTGGCTTGTCTTGGGGACTAGAGGCATATCAGTAAAGAGCACAGGTCAGATTGTAATGGTATATATTTGAGTTTCAGACTTCTTACCCTTCATAACCTTACTGCAACTGCGGGTCCTGCTGTGCTATCACTGTGTTAGTCTGTAGGGGGGGTAATTCAACATTGCCACAATTTGTGTGCCTTTACCAGACATTTCTCTCTGATTTTCTACAGCTGCCTTGCTGTGTGGGTGTGAGGGGTGGGTATAGGACCCCCACACTGACATCCATGCATGTGACCTATGATTCCCCCAGTTAGTTGTCACCACACATATACTGCAGTGGGATTTGCCACCTGGGGTACTACTGCATAGTGTGCCGAGGCCAGTTTTGGCCAAACATTACCTGGTGTCCCACATAGCTGTCAATTGTGTGCTGCTATCCCAGTAGGCCACCCAATTCCCTTGCATGCATACAGCATTACTATAGTTATGCTAGCAAAACATACTAATCCATTCATTTATTATTAAGAGGACTGACTTACCTTGTGCCTGCAGCAGTTGTGAGGACGGTGCTTGAGGGCCACCTCTGTTGGATGCATACAGTACACTGCTATACATGGTAAGTTAAGGGTAATGTGATGTGTGTGCCATCCACTGTACTGTGTGTGTAAGTCAGAGAGAGGTGCCAGTTTTTGGGGTCCCGACAGTGTCAGTGTGTGTTATGAGTTGCCTCTTTGCCAAGGCCTGAGCATACTGGGCATGCCTCCATCTACCTACAGGAGTAGGCTCAGGGGCCTCCTCCTCTGAGTCCCTCTGTGCCTGTGGGGACCTTGGCAATGGTGGTGGTCTGTGTGGCCCTTCCCTCTGCTGTTCCTGCTGCAGCTGTTTCTGAAGGATCATATTGTGTAGCATGGCACATGCTATGAACATGTGTGCACATGTGGCTGGAGAGTGCTGCAAGGCTGCACTAGATATGTCAAGGCAGCAGAACCATGACTTGAGCATCCCAAACACATGCTCTATAATGATCCTGGTTTGTGCGTGTGCCTCATTATGGCATTCTTGTGTGGGTGTGTGTGTGTGCATTTCTGATGGGTGTCATCATCCACGGCTCCCGTGCATAGCCAACAACCCCCACCAGATGGCCATACAGGATGCCCCCACTGGCAAATGCTTAGTACAGTTGTGATGAATGCCAAATGTGGGAGTCGTGATAGCTTCCAGGGCTGCCAGCACACACATTCATGATAATGCCCTGGGCTTTGCACATGTCCTGGCAGTTGATGGAGGGAATCCCTTGTGGTTTATGTAGACCCTAACCTATTCACCGGGTAGTGCTTTCATGTGGATGTGTGTGCAGTCTATAACACCCAGTACCTCTGGCTATTCTGCTACACAGTGGAAGAGATGCATATTGCTGGTCATCTCCTCACGGATGTTGGGAAAGTAAATGTTCTCACCAGCATGTGGTAGCATGGCATCCAGGAACTGGGTGGAGTACCCTGGATGCAGATGCCTGTGAGACCCCCATAATGTCCCCAGTAGGTCTTTGGAAAGTGCCTGTCGCTAGAATTCTTAAGGTTACACATACCTTTGTATCCACTGGGATGGGTTCCCTCTGTTGGCTCTAAGTCTGAATTGAGGCTGGCAAAGCTCGATGATTTGCTGAAGTATGTCTCTGTCCACCCTGTAGTGCTGTACTATCTCCAGATCATGTAGCCTGTGGTAAGTTACCCTGGGTCTGAACACTGTTCTCCTCCTCCTCGGTCTGTGGCAGTTGTCAGCATTATCCTCCTGTGCCCTCAGCCTCTAGCACATACTGATGGATAAAAGCAATGGCAGCCCCTAACATTTTCCAGTTAAATTCCCCCGCATGTGTACACCACTGGTGCAGAGTTTGTGGGAAAAATCAGACTGCAAGGCGTTTCCATAGTTTATACTGTTATGTTGCAGATGCTGCCTGTATGATTGGCTGACTATGATGCATTCCACCTGCTGACTATGTAATTTGCTCTTGATTGCTTTTATTCTGCTATTTTCCTTTTTTTTCCATTCCCATTTCCTCCCCTTTTAAACCCTGAGGCGTACCGTGTAAACCTGGTGCCCAAATGTAAACAGTCCTGCTATTTCTAAGGTTTTTTTTTTGTTGTTTTAGACTCGGTGCATACCACACATACATGTTTAGCTAATGTAAACATGAAGAAATGGCCCTCCCTGGATGTGAACACGCTCTTCATTTCATAGAATAAGTCAATACAGCCTCAGACACACTCCCTTGCTTAGCTGTGCTTAGCTAAGCTTATATGTGTGCCATAGGGCTCCAGTGTGCTTACAACATGCCTAACACCCCCCTTTTCATGTCTGTTGCTCCTCCTAGTTACACAATTGTGCTATAACACCTACACGGTTAGGTGCCGTTTGGCACTTTGAAGATTTTTGTGATTCAGTAAATTTCCCCTCATTTGCATACCCCACTGCCTTAGTCCATAGTTACTGCAATACCACAGAGCCTTTCCCCTTGACAACCACTGTTCACTGGTATTGTTTTGATTCTGCATGCCTTAGTCTTTAATGGCAAAATGCAGATTTACCTTAAAGTTGAATTTTCACATTTTTTGTTTTATTTTTGGCACGATCATATTTGCGCGTCACTGCCCTATGCTTAAACGGCCGAGTTTGACTAAAAAAATACCTTTCATTTTTATAAAAATGAAGCACTTTTTCATGCCAATGGCCATATATTTGGCCATTGGCATGCCTAAAGGATATAATGCATGCTTTTTTTGGAGCTGTCATGCCTCCGTTTTATATGCAGAAATGTATTCGGTTAGTAACCAAATACATTTCTGCAACTAACACTGTTCTTGCATGGATACCTGCCTGCTTGCTGAATCGCTAATTCACCTCATTTGCATTGTTTTCACCATGCAAATGAGGTAATTAGCATTCTGCACTGGTTTCCATGCAAGAACAGTGTAGGCAGGCTTGTGCACGTCAAAACACTAGTTTACTGGATCACCTGGTGGCCATATTCCATGCAGGAGTGGCTACAATGTTCCTGCATGGAAAAATTACTTTATTGAATCCTGGGGATTGTGTTATCTAGTAGAGACTGAACCTGTAAACAACAAATGAAACACCAAAAATGGAGGTCTACCAAAGGTATATAAAAATTTTATTGACCGCTTTCGTCTCAACACATAGAATTCATCAGAATAAGTAACACACCTTCAAAAGCGCACACACACACACACACACACACACACACACACATATATATATATATATATATATATATATATATATATATATATATATATCCATCAAACACAATCCCATTAGTCCAATGTTTAATCACATAATTGATTTAAATAATTAATTAAAACATAGACTATACCTAACACTGTATTCTTCCCATTACAATTCCCCTTCTAAAAAAAATTTGGAAGTTTGTTATATTGTTTAAAAACATACTGTGTTCTTTTGTAATATAAATACATTGCAACACCCACATTGAGTTGTACCAGAATACCTTTTATCTTGATAAAAAAACAAAATTCTCTCAAACAACCTCTTAAAATTGGGGGCTGTTTTATAAATAAAAGTAGGTTGACCCACAAATAATTCTAAAAACTGTGGGCTGACCTAAAAATATTCCAGTTTTTCTTAATTAAATCTTTAATTCCTTCAGCACAACTATTATACTGTATAATACGTGCTTTCTCTCAAATTATTATTGTCTTTGTTATTACTGGCAGTTAAAGCAACACCTGGTACACATCTTTTTTTTACATTTTTTTGTTGACTATAAGGTAAATAAAGATTTTATGTACCATTTGAACAAATGGGTAGAATACAGCTTTAAGTCTAGTCTATGCTTTAATTAATTAGCTAAATTAATCAATTATGTGATAACTTTTGTGGAAGTCTTCTTACTTACTGCCATAATTTCTTTACGAATTGCATTGAGTTTTGTAACTTGAAAGCTTTGGTGTGTTTTATTATTTTACTCATTAGAATAATGTTTAGCGTTGAGCTCCTGTCATTTTTTTCTTAGAACATGATAAGCATATAGTGTGTACTGTTCCTGATCAGACAGATATGTACATGCCTAGGTGATTGGGGGTGAAGGAGCTGACTTTCCTCTGGTTCATCTGTCGACAGAGTTCAACAGTCTAATGGATAAGGGGAAAAATGTTGTTCAGCCTGAAAGTCTTGCAGTGCATGCTTCTGTATCTTCTGCCCGAGGAGAAGCAGGAGAACATGCCATTTGCAGGATGGGTAAGGTCATTGGTTATCTTTCTGGCTCTTCCTATGCAGTGAGTCTCATGCAAGTCTTCCAAGGGTGTAAATGAAGAACCAATGATTTTCTCCGCTGCCATTACCACCCACCTGAGAGCCCTATGGTTGGAGGCATTACAGTTCCCATACCAGATTATGATGTTGTTGGTTAGGATGCTCTCAATGGTGCCCCTGTAGAATGCTTGGAGGATGGAATGTGACACGTTTGCTTTTCTCAGTTTCCTTAAGAAGTGCAACCATCGCTGTGCTTTTTTGACAGTGTAATTGGTGTGCTGTGTCCAGGTCAAGTCCTCTTACTTGCATATTCCCCAAAATGTCATGCTCTTGACCCTCTCCACTGACACCCCTTTTATCCCTAGAGGATTATGTGCTTCCTGAGAACGTCTGAAGTCCACAATCAATTCTTTGGTTTTGCTGACATTCAGTGCTAAGGTATTGTTATTACACTGGCCTGTCAGATGCTCCACCTTGCTTCTGTAAGGCTGTTTCCTCTCCATTCCTGACCAGACCTATGACCGTGGTATCATCTGCAAATCTGATGATTATGTTGGACTCCTGTCTGCCCACACATGAATAATAAGGGACTCAAGACACATCCTTACGGTGCCCCTGTGTTCAGAGTTATGCTTACAGAACTTTTGTCACCCATACAAACCTTTTGAGGCCTGTCTGTAGGAAATTTAGAATTCAGCTTGCATAACGAGGTGTTGATGCCCAGCTGTACTAGTTTCTTTACTAGATTCTGAGAGATGACAGTGCTGAAGGCTGAACTGAAGTTGATGAATAGCATTCTGGCATAGCAGTTCTTACCTTCTAAGTGGTTCAAGGTTTCATGAAGTGCTAGAGAGGTGCCATCTGCTGTATAATGGTTCAGCCTATATGCAAACTGCAGTGTGTCCAAAGTTGCTGGTATGCTTAAAGTTATGTTTTTTTAATCAGCCTTTCAAAACACTTCATCATTGTCAAAGTCAGAACAACTGGTCAGTAGTCATTTAGACTTGTTGGTTGTGGTGTCTTGGGTAATGGAATGATGGTAATTTTCTTAAAGCACCTCGGCACAATGGCTAGTTGCAGCGAAATGTTGAAAATGTCCATGAGCACTTATGCTAATTCTGATGCACAGTCTTTCAGTACGCTGCCCATGATGTTATCAGGGACAGCTGCTTTTCTTGGGTTGACACAATTCAACATTCTTAGGACATCTATTGTGTTTTGGGGGAGCACTACTTCATCCTTACCGACAGGGTGTTTGTTTGCCACCATTTTGTTATCCATATCAAACCTGCTGAAGAAGTTACTTAGCTCATTCAAGAAATCATTGCTGTCATCACAAGAGGCTTATGCAGGTTTGTAGTCAGTTATGATTTGTATGCCTTCCACAGACGTCTGGTATCATTTTGATCATTAAAGTTACCCTGGATCTTTCTGGTTTTCTTTGCTTTATTTATATCTTTGCTCAGTTTTCCTCTGACTACTTTTAAGGCTTTCTTGTCCTTGGATCTGAATGCTTAATTTTGTGCTTTTATGAGCTCATACACCTCACTGGTTAACCAAAGCTTTTGGTTTGCCTGTATGGTGATGCATTTGGTAGTAGTTACATCATCTACACATTTTGAGATGTAAACTATAACCGACTCGGTATATGCTTCCAGGTCAATTTGGTTGTCTGACAAGGCTGCCTCCTTAAACACTGACCAGTCTGTACACTCGAAGCAGTCCTCCAGTGCTGAGACTGCTCCCTGAGGACATAGCTTTGTTTCCATGTTGGTTTGCCAGATTTTAGCAGTGGGTTATATGCAGGAACCGGCATGATAGCAAGATGATCAGAGTTCCCAAGATGTGGATAAGGTGCTACCTTGCATGCCTGTTTTATGTTGTTGTATATCTTATCCATTGTATTCATTCCCCTCGTGGCAAAATTCACCTGTTGATGGTAGTGGGGTGGTGCTGACTGTAGGCTGGTCTAGTTAAAGTCACCTGCAGTTACCTGTGCAAACTCTGGGTTCCTGATTTGGAGATTACTTATAAAGAGTAGACAGTGCTTCATTGTTGTTTTCACTGGGAGGAATGTATACTGCAGTAATGCATATTCTATTAAACTCTCAAGGCAAGTAATATGGCCTGCATTTTAAAGACAGGAATTCAATATTCTCCAAGCAGAATGAGGAAATTTCACATTTGCTACACCAACTGTTGTTCACACATATATACATACTCCCCCTCCATGAGATTTGCCACACAGTGATTGAATTCTATCTACTCTAAATCAGTAATAATAAAGTTATTCCCTCTACATTTACTCTGATGCCATTGATAGTGGGATTTAGCCAGATTTCTGTAAACACAAATAAGCAACTGTTTCTCACCTTGTTTTGTGAAGAGAGTTCCAGCCTTAAGTAATCCAGCTTACTTTCTAGTGAGCGTACATTAGCCAGTAGTATTGAAGGCAGTGCTGGCCTATGAGATTTAGCTTTTAATCTGGTTGTAATTCCAGCTCTGGTTCCTCTTTACCTCAGACTTGCACATCTTCTCCTTTTTAAGTGCTTGCCAGGAGCAATAAATGTACAATTAGCCAGATGTTTATGTTTCTGGCCATGTTCTAGCAAAATGTCCAGCTTTAGGAGTTCCTGCAGTATGTTCGGCCTTATAGGCCTCTCTTCAAGTAGCTCATCATACAGAAAGCACAGCGAGACTGTAGATTCAATTTCTAGCAGATTCACTGCATTGTAGCTTAGTATACCTTCATTTCCTCCCTCTGTAACTGATTTTTCTGAAGTTCCTGATGAAAATCAAGACAGATAATATACTTTTGTGATGGGATCTAGAACACCACTGCCACACAAGGTGCCATCATTTTTTTTTTATCATTCCATAATAGACATTTTAATATACTGGACCCATCTTATTCATGGCTCTTCAATGATGCTTAGCAATTATGAATTTGGCCTTATCATACATAGAGATCAGCATGGCAGGTGCTAAACCACAGAGTAAGCAGAAGGACACCCGCAGTGCAGTGAGAGTTACAATGAGGCAATGTGAGAGTGTCTGCCATCAGAGCTGATGTTGCAATGACTCATGGGTGCATCAGGTAGACAAATCATCTGTGTAACAGGGTGGGGCATAATAATGGCATGTGAAAATGAGAGTCAACTGTTATCAGCTATCTAGTCTGTACAGCTTAGATTGAACAACCTCTATATTAACTACCTCTAATAAAGGCAAATAGTTTCCAGGCATAGTAATCAGGCAGAGGAACTGCAGTTTTTGCTTGGGAAGGACAGTCATTAATACCAGACATTAGAGTTTTGCATGCCATATCCATCCTTCATTAAATGCATACTAGTGAGCACTACTATAACGACTAGCCTTTTCCTTAATGACATAAAAACGCTAATAAAAATTTAGTTCATTTTTATTTTATTTTATTTTGCTTTTGTTTACCAGGTTTGTTCAACTTGGTTTAGTCAAAAACCCTTTTTAGAGGAGGCCCAGGGAGAAAGGTTCCAACATATTACAAACATTTAAACATATATTTGGTAATGTACATGAACAGATATTAAATAAAATATATTTACAATCACACATAATTTGTAAATTAGATTATATTTATATGAAAGGAGAGGAAGCTATTACTGTATAAAAGATACTAATGCATTAGCAGATGTTGAACACTGAGCATTTGAAAAGATATATTAATGGGTTTGTCAGATAATAGATCAAGCAGTTAGTGCTTAGAAATTCAAAGAACTTGAATTGAGGGAAGGAAATATGCAGGGCAGAAAATGTTGATATTTAGTTAAGAGGTGGGGTGCAAAGCAGGTTCAGAGATAGCTATATACATTATTAAATAATATTAATAAACATATGATATATTACTAAAATAAGGGAAAGAAACAGAGCTGGAGCTGCATTTTGCAAAGGAAGGTTTTAAAATTCATAATAATGTCCTATATATTATTAATGATAGATGGTATATTTATATTAGCAAAATATCCACTTGTCAGGGAGAAAGTTAAAGCCTAAGTTATCTACTTGGCAACTTAGGACAGAAAGGATAGATGGTACTGTGTACCTATGAGTGATGAAAGCACTGTTGATTGCCTTACCAGCTTCCAAAAGATGAATATCGAAAAACAGTTAAAAACCCTAAAAAACACAAAGAATTTTTTTTGAAGAGGCAAGCCCTGCTGCACTTCCAACACCCTTTACATTACGTATAACAACTCCATAGTGGCACCACTGTAGAGAAAAGGGGAAAATCCCTGAAAAGTGTTTTTTCAACTTACACAATCCAGTACAATGACGTGAACTCACTGTGAAATTACATTTTTGAACTGAAGCCAGTAATCTACCAATGCTGTGATAACCTCTAAGTATGCTACATGTTACATCTGGTTCTCTCTAAAGATAATATTTTATTATTATTATTTCTTCTTTCTTAAAATACAGCAGCTTCATAGTTAGTATTCATAAGTATCATGGGTATAGGAGTACACGGGGTGGGTACAGGGGATAGGTACATGGGGTGGGTATATGGATGGGTACACAAGATGGGTAGACATGGTGGGTACATGGGCTGAGTACATGGGATGGGGATACCGGGTAGGTACATAGGATGGGTACATGGGGTGGGTGCATGGATGGGCACACAGGGTGGGTACCTGGGAAGAGGATATGAGCTGGGTACATGGGGTGGGTACATAGATGAGTAGACATGGTGGGTACATGGGGTGGGTACACAAGATGGATACATTGGGTGGGTATATGGGATGGGTACATGGGGTGGGTACACAGGATGGGTATATGGGGGTTGTATACATGTGATGGGTACATGGGGTGGGTGTATGGGGTAGGTACATGGGGTGAGTACATGGGGTGGGTACACAGGGTGGGTAGACATGGTGGGTACATGTGGTGGGTACAGCCACCCCTGCAAAATTGTTTTAAAAGCCTTTTGTTCTGAATATCACAGATACAGAACAGTCACATTTCTGTTATAGAATGCAATTGCTCAGTGTTCTCTACAATAAAACATTAAGTTACAATACTCTAATATAACTCTTTGTGAAGCTGGGAAGGCCAGTGTTATATAAGAGTGCAAAATTAAGGAAAAACCTCTACACCCTAAGGACTGCCTGCAGAAGTCTTAATGTAATTTTTTTTCAAATATTTCACTTTAACATTACTAGTTCCATATAATGTAGAACATATGTCATCTTCTGATGATTTAGGTTAATCTCTTATAATTTTGAATTTCAGAATGGGATAAAATACATAAAAGCATGATAACTCTAGGTCCATCCCTTTAATATAAGAGTCTGGTATCCATCTGTATTTCTAGAAATTTGCCTAAGGATTCATAAAGATCCCCACTGCAGGTTGTACTGACCACAATAAAAAGGCCCCATTTCCACATTGTGGTGATTTACAATTCAGAGACACATGAGCCACAATGAGGAAGATCTCCTTATTGGCTAATTTGCATGTCTCTGAATCGAAAAAAATCTGTCACAGATTAGCACTTTCTGCAGTAGTTAACAGTGTTGATGGCCACACACACAACACACACACACACACACACACACACACACACACACACACACACACACACACACACACACACACACACACACACACACACACACACACACACACACACACACACACCAATGATTACATCCCTGTCCCTCTGTTGTCTGAATGTCCCCGATGTTTCCTTTTCCTGGCTTCTTAAATCAAGGAAGATTCACACATCATATCCATCGTTTAGTAAATGCATACTAGGACAACCTCTCTGTTTGCACTATAAGGTTGAGAGTTATGCTTTGTCTTTCCAGTCCTCTTTCGTATGTCTTGAAATGTTGCAGAGATTGGATAATGCCAGATATCCTCTAGATATATTAAGAAAAGCCGACTGTATCAGCTTATCTGTTAGCACAGTGGGTTAATGCAGGCGCACTTTGTACTTTGATTAAATGTTTTCCACCTATTAGTAATGGCAACATTTATCTCTGGAGTCTAGTGGTTCCCAGATCCTTTTTTATAATATGTGCATTTAAGGCATACTATATTAAGTATCCCTGGTTTCTAGTGTTCCCCCACTGTGATCCCCAGTTTGTTTTAGTACCTCTCAGGAGTTGTCCCTGATGGCTCATGATATCCTGCAGTGTTACAGGTTCTTCTCATTTATCTATTTATCCATATGCATCTCTGCATAGCTGTAGCTGTGTCTCTGTGTGTGTCTATCGCTATATCTCTCTCCCTATCTGTCAGTGTGTCTAGTTATCTAGCAAGCTGTCTTTCAGGATGTGATAAAATTCATAAATGCATGGTAATTCTGCATCCATGTCTTTGATAAAGGCGTATATTAAGAGCCTGTCATATATGTTGGCCTATGCATCTTGTATTTGTCTATATTTCTTTTTCCAATTAGATTAGTGAGGATTTGAAAGGATAACAGGGATCTCATAATGTGTGTTTGTTTAAAGATCTGAAATGGATGGTAGGGAGGGACAATTTTTGCAAGACATATTTGGCTGTAACATTGAACCAAGTGCCCTACTCTACAGAAGATTATGCTGTGGAAGCCCTTAGGTCAGGTATGAGTGAAGAGCAGTTCTTTGGTTGGGAAAATGTGCCAGTGCCTTTTCTAATAGTTAAATAGCTGAGGTCATCCCTTCTGCCTAGATATAGAAAGCATTCTTTTATCCTCCCCTTGCTTTTATTGTTCATTGCATTTACAGATCCTGATTAGAGAGCAGCATCGTTCATGGAAATTAATGGAAGATAATTAACAGAGAGGCTGCAATATGCTAGCACATGCAGTTGGCATTTTTTTAAGCACACTTATTTGGTGACTGCTGTGTTGCAGCTCAAGGATTTTGCTATATTGTGAGGCTGAAAGGGAATGCAGGTTGTAAGTGTTTGGACTATAAGGTCAAACAGAAGCCCAAGACCACTGAATACTGCTGTATATTGTGTATATTGTTTACTATCAAGATGTGGAATGGCACTTACATGAAACTGGGATGGTCAAATGCATCTTTTCCAGTTTCTGTAATGCCATTCTGAAAAATGCTCGAATGCACATTAGAGAATGGTACAGTCCCTTCGCTAATGTGCATTCGAAGTTCTGATAACAGATTATACTGCAGTGGGATCGTGAAATTTATCCTTTTCCACACTGTAGTACAGTCTTGGAGCTGGAATATAAAATATGCAAGTGGTGTGGCGGCATAGAGTGGGGGGCTTGCCCCCCTGCAAAAATGTTACTGGTAACATGGGATTTCGACATTGGAATGTCCGGTGTTCAAATGTTGATTCAGTGGTTACCATTTCTGACATTTTGGTAATTTTGTATTACCAAATTCGGAAAATAGATTCAAGCAAAAGGTGGAAAATTGTTTTAATTTTCCACATTTTGATAATAAACATGTGTATATATGTATGTATGTATGTGTGTATGTAGACATGCATGTCTGTCTTTCTGTAGAGCCAGTTTATCTACCTATCAAATTTATCTCTGTTTATCAGTCTTAGTATCTAGCTTTGCTCATAGGATTATACTAGGCTAATGATCACCAGGGTCTTTACAAGCCTAGCTGTGCAATCCAACCCAGTTTTGCTCCTGAGCTCCTTAGACACCTATATGATGGAGTGTGTTAGTAAAGAGGTAGCTAAGGTTTATGTGGGGGCAGGGTATGTTAGTTGGAGATTAATTTACTTACTGACAACCTCTGTCCATCAGAGACATGAAGGCCAAACCTGGGGTTAATTTGCAATTCCCCATTCAATGATCAAAGTTTCTTTTGAATACAGTCAGGGATGAACTCTACTTTGAGTAAGTGGAGACCATATTCTATAGGGCAGGGATCCTTTGAGACACATATCTGTCCACCCAGCAGGTTCTATTTATGTCTCTGGCAACATACAGGTGCTTAAATCTAGTGTTTCTAGTGCTGTTTGTCTTGTGGATGTGCAAGAGATCCATCAGAATCTGAGGATACTTTATATGCTAGGTATAAATCACCCCTCGGTAACCTGTAGGAGATTGATCCCTAACTATCTGTTCAACTCTTAGGGGTGTTTTATTGATGAAGCAATTACCTTGGGTGGATAATTTCTCAATGGGCAATAGAATGCATTTCTTTGCATTGGGTTTTAATCCATGGATTTTACACCAGGCATTTATTTGTGTTAAACCCTCTTGTAGGATGTTAGTGTCATGGGGGAATCTATAATAGCTCCCAATTTACATTCATCTGCAAACGTTGTGAGCCAGAGGCCTTTGACATTAGCCTTGATGTCTGAGAAGTAGATGCCAAGCAGGATCAGGCCCAACACGGAGCCCTGGGGTACTCCACTGGTGACCAGTCTCTTGGTGGAGGTGATTCTGACTGCTTGGGTCCTATCAGTGAACCAGCTGTCAATCCAATGAGTTATGTAGGGATTTCTGCCAAGTTCTGAGAGTTTGTCAACAATACCTTAGTGGGGTATTGTATCAAATGCCTCGGCCAAGGCATGGAAGGTGGTATGCACTGTTTTCCGCTCAGCCGTAGCCATAGTGACCCTGTTGAAAAACTCTACCAGGCTAATTAGGCAAGACCTTTTTAAGCAAAGCAAAACTGGGATGGGTCCAGTGTCTGCACAGTGCCCATGTCCTTGTTGGTCATTTCCATGATAATTCATTCCATGGCTTTGCATATTAGACTTGTCAGACTGATGGGTCTGTAGTTTCTGGGGTCAATTGATGGTCCACCCTTATAAAGAAGGATGGCCATTACAGCCTTCCATTCACTTGGTACATAACCTGTTATGAAGTTGAAGATTGTTTTAAGTGGTCCTGGTAGGTCATGTTTTAGACTATTTAGATGGCAACTGGGGATGTTGTTGGGCCCTGTTAAAGCAGTGTTTTTAGCCTTAGTGAGCACCATCAGGATCTCCTCCATTTTGATAGTTGGGGGATATGTTAGAAGGGATTCACAGGGGTAGCGAGAGGAGTGGGGGTGAAATTAGAGCTAAATTTATTAGCCAGTAGATTTGCTATGTCACCCTGGTGAGTGAAAGTTGTGTCATTTACCCCAGTTCTGCACACTGCTGAGTACTACCTTTTGGGTTGTTGACATAGCTGAATAATGTCTTGTGACTGTCCTTAGCCTGGAAGGCTATGCTGAACTTGTAATTGGCCTTGCTGGACCTTATTAGACCTCTTAATTTCTTGTTTAGTGGAAGCAAAGAGCTCTTGCCTTTGTGAGAGTTGCTGTTTTTGATTTTGGCTATGACATTTTTTCATTTGTCATACAGCTGTTCGAAGTAAGGATTTCACTAGTGTGGCTTGCTTTTTGGTGTTAGATCTGGATTTACTTCTGGTAGGTACAGCGGCCTTAATGCATCCACTTACACATTTGCACAGGGTTTCTGTAAATAATTCTGCAAAGGATGCTGTGTTCTTGGGGTTGGGAGAATCATGAATTTCGGCAAACTGTCACTTAATAGGATATTGTTTGCTTTAGAATATCTCTTAGCCCTAACTGTTATGGGTTTTGTTGGGTTTTCTTGGTTGATTTGGTTAGCTGGTGAACACCTCTATTAGGTCTAGGTAAGAGATGTCAGCTTCGTGGATCATAGAGCACAACCTGTAGCTGGTGAGGACATGGTACGGAACCTTGTCTATGGAGATATGGACCTGAATAAACTCAAGGGCATCATCCTGTTTAACCAACCCGGAGATGTATTACTGCTAACATAGATCAAGACGCCTCTGCCTTTAGCTCCTGTCTGTGCTGCTGTTGGTCTAAATGTGTGGAAGGCACTACTGCAGCCTTCCACTGCCAGAGTACTTTCTACAGCTTTAAAACAAGTCTCAGTAACAGCACCGATGTCTACATTCCCCAGAGTGAGGAAAGCTTGTAGGCGTGGAGTTTCTTGTTTATACTTCTAGCATTGAGCAGTAAAACCTTAAGGTTGCTTTGAGTTTTTTTTTTCTTTTTTGCTATGATGGTAGTTTTGTCATTTTGACATTGCCTAAAAAAGGCTCTAAGGTGACAGATAAAGTTTTAACTAAATATCTGAAAGCCCAGAGGGGATGGGTGCAGACCATTCTTGGCGTAGCACATTGGTCTGTTACCCATGTCCTCCCATCATCTTCTGTTCATACTCTGGTATCATCCTTGGTGAAGGTCGAATGCTGCTCAATGCAAGGCATGTGCATGTCTGTGACACACATTCAGAGAGATCCATGATTTATCTTATCATATAGTTCAGTGAGGTACACCTCAGGGCACCTACAAGCACATGGACTATGATAAACTCATATCAGTACCTGTGGTGAATGACTTGAATGAGTGTTGTAAGTCAGATTTTTGCCTATAAGGAAGTTATGTATGTACATTTCTTCCATACGGTGTTAGTTTCTTTAAGGATTAAAAGGTTGTCCGAGTACACATGGCTGAGGCAATTGCTGCATTGTCTCAGGATGCCCATATCTACCAAGGTGGCCACAGAGACATTAGGAAATTGCAAATCCATGTCGTCAGGACCTGCATTAAGGTTGGACTATTATGGGTTAGGGTTTTGGTTTTACAGGGGGTCACCTGAGTGGTGTCTATGGTGAAGGTTATATGTTAGATAGTGCTACGATCTTAGTGCTGTTTGATCCTCTAACTAGTTGCTGCAAGTTTAGCTCCGTGGAACATCTTTCTGTGTTATGGGTTAAATTCCTAAGTATTAGCCTTATAGGTTTGCTACTATACAGGATACTGCTAACCACCAATTAGCAGTGGACAGCTCTGCAAAAATCTGCCTAATTTAGAGCAGACAGGAAAAAGCTGAAAACTTACTCAGGTGTCTTCTGTCCAATAAATGACTACACTTTGAGCTCCCTGAATTGCCTCCCAATTCAGACAGACCAGGTAAACACCTTCTGTCACCTTCTGATTATCCCAGAATTTCTTAATGTAAAAACACAGCAAACATAGCTCTGAAGTGCAGATTCACATCTAGCTAAGTCCATAAAAAAGCCCTCTGGTTGATGAAACAATCTCATTTTAAGTCTCCTTGTGTACTTCCCAACTCAGACTGACCAGGCTACGTTACTACTGCCACTAAAACAGCAGTCCCAATCTTCTTAATGTAAAAACACACTTTGGTTGGCCAAAAGTGAAAGGGTACCAACTAGCTACAACAAGTATTATTCCTCTAAGTCACCTTGTTTGTTTTCCCTCCTCAGACAGACTTGGTTACCTTTCTGCTCTCACTAGAATTGCAGTCCCATATTTCTTAATGTCAAAGCACACTTTAGTTAGCCAAAAGTGAGAAGTATCAGAAACAAATTAAATAACTAGCTACAACCAGTAATTCTCACTTTAAGCCTCCCTCTGATTTTTCCAACTCGGACTGACCAGACTACTTTACTGCTGCCTTTAGAATAGCAGTCCCAGAAATCTTAATGTAAAAACACACTTTGGTTAGCCAAAACTAAAAAGTTACCACCTAGCTACAACAAGCAAATGTCAATTTAAGCCCCCTTATGTGTTTTCCAACTCTGACAGACCAGGCTACCTTTCTAGTCCCACTAGAATTGCAGTCCCACACTTTTTAATGTAAAACGACACATTAGTTAGCCAAA
>NC_056748.1:124802051-125014551 GCF_019279795.1 Protopterus annectens | reverse complement strand
TGTATATAGTTTTGATAGTAATAGTATTGAATTATGTGTGTGATTTTATTGTATTTTGAAAATATATATCAATAAAAATTTATTATGGAAAAAAAAAGAAAATCAAATTCTTAAAAGATTTTTAGAATCTATCTAAATATTTGAAATGTGAGGTAGAGGAAATGTTATACTGAATACAGTTATAAAGATAATGCTAGAAGAAATTATACTGACTTATCAAATTATTAGCATGTAAGATGGCTAAAGAAGAGTAAAAACGTCACTTTAACATGGTTAATATCATAAGTGAAAGTAAGAAAATTCACCACACGTGCTTCCCCCCAAAAATTGATTGAACCAAGACCCTTAAGCAAAAAACACATTACCTTTAAATCTAAGCTTTATAAGAAGGACTACATAACTTAACATTTAGAAAATAATGTATGAGGAATGTTACCTGAAGTCAGAATATAAGACGGGAGTGTCACAGTAATATTGAAACATTAATCTTGAGTTTTTGAGAAATGACAGGGAATTACTCATTTTCACCCAAAATAGCTGTTTCCAAGTAAAGTGACAGGAAGTGTTTCATAAAATATTATTAAAATAGGTGGTAGAGTAGTCCAAATTATTATCAATTAAACTGAAGCATAATTTTCTAAAAAAAATAATGTTCCTGTTTTTATGTCTAATATTGCAGAGCTCTAAAAAGTTGCTGAATTCACTTAGCCATCTTGGCTTTGCCCCCCCCCCAAAAAAAAAATGGAATATTCTGAGAAATGGCAATCTTGTACTTGATATATGCAAAGCCATTCAGTCTCTGTACATCTGGACTCACTGCAGTGGGTCCCAACATTTCAAATGGTTACTATCCAATTGTTTTTGGGCCACATAAAATTTTGCAGTGCCTTCTGGAAACTGAAGGAGGTATCTAAATTTAACATTTCCCCTCTGCCTAGAGTGGACAAGTTCATTGAGAGGCTAGGTAAGGTAATTTTCTAACATTATTAATGTCATAAGGTATTACAGTATACTACATTCACTTGCAAGACAGTACAGGTTGTCTGGACACCATATCTGCAAAATATTTGCCCTTCAAAATATATGAATCATCAGTCTTATGTGTGGCACATTTAACTACCAGTACATCCTTTGGCAATAAAAGTGCATTCAATAGTTCATGAACAAAACTAGAGTTTTTAATAACAGTTTCCACTGATGTTACGTACTGTCTTTCTCTCTGAGGTTCCCCAAAAATCATGAACTACCCTATAGCAATAATGTGAGTCTATAAAAATGGTTACAGTTTTGTCCTTTGATAATTTACATGCCTTAGTAAGGGCTACAAGTTTGGCTACATCAGCAAATACATATTCATTCAGTTATCCTGTCATCAAAATTTTATTCTGTGTGCACACAGAATATGCTGCTGCTAATGTGCCATATTTCCTTCAAACACAGGATCCATCAACAAATAAAAGTAACTAATTTTTTGGTAACAGAGTACCTTTCAAATCTGACCTAGGAGGAAGCATGTGATTAAGTATATGTTCATAATCATGTGGTTCTCCTTCATCTGCTGTAGGAATTAAAAAAGCAGGGTTACGAGGTAGACATCTAATAATTTGTAAAGGAGGGTTATTAAGTAAGGGCAAGTTATATTTAGACAATATTATATCCAATAAGAATTAAGTGGTCTTTTTTCAATAACAGTGCTTCTAAAGAATGTGGAACTGCCACAAAAGTCACATGTCAGAGAGTTAGGGCAGCCACTGTTTCTACTAAGCACCCTGTTGCAGCCACCATCCTAAGGCAGTGGGGGAAACTGCCATTATAGGATCAATGTTTGTACTAAAATAAGCAATTTGTCTGAAACCATCATTTCTACATTGAGCCAGTAGTCCTAATGCTATCTTATTTCTTTCTGAACAGAATACAAAAAATCACTTTGAATAATCAGGAAATCCAAAAGTAGGAGCGTTAGAAAGTAAAGTCTTTAACTGGACAAAAGCTTATTCATGGTGTTCCTGCCAGGACAAGTGTTCAGCAGTATTTCTTTAACAATTCTAACAATGGTTCTACTACTTCTGCATAATTAGAAATCCACTGTCAGTAATAACCTATAAATCTCATAAAAGCCCACAGTTGTTTTAACATTATAGGGCATTGTGCAGTGATGCATGAAGGTAAAATTGGTTGAGACCCTTCTGAAACAAGATGCCCTAAATATTGTGCTTGCAGTTTCAACAACTGCAGTTTTGTCTTGTTAACCTTAAATTCTAATTCTGCTAGTTTTGTTAAAAGAAAAACAGGATCTTGTTTACAACTAAGGTGAGAATCAGAAGTTAAAAGCAAATCATCTACATACTATATTAAGGTGAACCCATGCAGAAACTAAATTTTATGTAGCTGTTTCTTCATTTCTCTAAGAGTTGGTGATTCTACATATCCTTGAGATAATTTTGTCCAAGTATATAGTTGCCCTTTGTGTATAAAGGCAAACAAATTCTAGCTGTCTAGATGTATAGGACTGGAAAACAAGGCTGAGGAAATATCCATCACTGAAAAGTGGTCTATATTACATATCCGAACGCTTAAATGTTCGAATTGCTAAAGAGCGACCTTTAGCGGTCGAACATTTAAATGTTCAAATATGAATAAAAATTAAAAAAAAAAAAACAAAAGGAAAAATAACTAAAGGGTGTAAGCAGGGGGCAAGCCCCCCTGCACCCTCACACCCCCGCTACTTAAATATACCAACTCCAAGGTCACACTACAGTGTAGGGAATGGGAAATTTCCCGTTTCCGCATTGTAGCTCACTGAAGTGCGATCTGCTAAAACCCTTTCCTTTTTCTTTTCTTTCTTTTTTTTTTTTTATTCTTTTCTTACATATTCGAACATTTAAATGGTCGCTCTCTAAAAGTCGTTCTTTAGTGATTTGAATATTTAAATGTTCGGATATTTAATATAGACCCACTGAAAAGGTGGTAACTGTTGGTGGGATAGAACTGACCATGGTAGCAGGATTGTGCACTACAGGAAAAGTTACTAGTACTACAGCATTAACTGCTGATAAAGCTTGGACAAACCTATAGGTGCTCTTGCCTGGTTTCTTAACTGGCAAAATAGGTGTATTACACAGGCTTTTAGACAGGACAATTATTCCTTGCTGAAGCAATACAGAAATGACAGGCTTTATTCCTTTTTCTATCTCTTTTGATAAGGTATGGTGAACTCATAATGTTTCAAAACTACTTTTATGAATTCAGCATCTTTTATGAGCCCTACCTTATTATTATGGGTATTTCACAGCTGTGGAGGAACAGTTTCCAGTCATTCCAGATCAGCCACACTAGACATATGTTCTGATGGTAGCAGTGCAGCGAGTGTATCTTTTTCTGCACAAACATCAGCTAAATACAAACTCCCAAGAGTAAAGTTAATTTGGAATATCAAGGAAAACTCCATCTTTAACAGCAGACTATAGTACATTGTGATTTAAATAATAAAGGTTTACCTAAAACATTTAAAGGGCCAGTGCTTCCTACAATAAATGTGTATTGATCTTTTAATGGACCTATCTGTATAGGAATAGGTTTTGTTGATGGATAATCCAAGGAACCCCAGAGACTCCCACACCCTGAACTGACTTCATAGATGGTGGTAGATGTTCTGCATTTGATGAGGTGATCATAAATCGAGTCACTCTTGTGACAACAAGAATGGGAGGAGTAGAATTACATACTGTAACATTAACAAAGGACCTTCTTGGTCAACTGGTACCAAAGGAAATAACAGTGGTTCAGAAGACCACACAAAAAAGCAAAGTTGCAGAAAACCACTGAACCAGTGAAAAACACACTGCACATAGAATACAAAGTGTTTTAATAAAAACTCTAGCACCTTGGCAAGTCAGCCTTCCAGGAGGTTAATACACAGTAAAAAAGAACACAAGTATAAATAGTGAACCCATTCAAAGCAATTAAACAATTAACCTATTAAAACTAAGCAATTTATAAGAAAACTCAATTACATTCCTTATTCAAACCATGGGGAGACAGAGTTTTGCATTTATGAATAAAGAGTGTTTCTTTATATAATAATTTATTCTTTAGTGACTCAATATCTGTAGCAAAAACCTGTTCTAACATACATGCTTTTAAATAATTATAATCCCCTCTATAAAACAAATTAAAATGCATAGACACAGGGTTGTCATAATTTTTATTTTTTATGTCCCTAATATTTTCTTGTAGTCTATCCTTAAAAACTGTTGGTTTCCCCTATGTAAAAGAGACCACAAGTACAAGAAAGGGCATAAATAACACCTTTTGTAGTACAAGTACACTGGTTCAGTGGTTTTCTGAAATAACAGTGGTTCCTCTTTATGGCTGTCCTAGTGATCCTGTTGCCATGCCGATGGCTGTCAAGTGATACTTCAAGCAGGACATCATCTCTCCACTTGCTGTGGGGATTGGACATTTAGAGAAATGGATGGCTGAAAAGATGAATCTATTTGCTGAAAGAAAAGTCGTTCAGTATACCAATGACTGGTATGACCACTATTAAAATAGCAGCTAATACACTGCCCATGCATTGAGACTGTGAAGTGGGAGTGTAAGCATTTTGTGTATATTGTCCTAAGGTTTGTTGTGGTAAAAGAATCTAAATCTACAATTGTCTCTGTGATTTTTCCTCCTCTGCCACCATCATCCACATGAATCAGTGTTGAATTGTTGAAGTGTGCATTCACTAATTTATTTTGTTGTTCTTTTTCCTCTCTGAATATATTGTCTGTCACATTTCGTGTTCAATTAACAATTTCATGAATGCTTAGACTGGGCCAGTTTAAACAAACATTCTTAATTTGTTCTTATATTGATGGTAATAAACCTTCTAAAGGCTGCTGATAGTCCATTGACTGCCATTTCTTCTGTAGGTTCTGGGTGTCCAGATGAATGCATCTATCAAATTATGCATTGGAGGTGTGCATCAATAGATTTATTATCCTTTTGTACACTTGCATTAATTCTTGTTGAATTAGGTGTTGGGGCATACTGTGGTAATTGCTTTCAACAATGTTTCTCTGCTGGTTAGAAAACTATCATCTGTGTGTTTCAAAATGTTTTCTCATATTTTTCTAAAGATGTCAGAGGTTGTGGAAACTTTCAAAACTGCTTGTAAATCTTCAATAGTAGGGTTTTGTAACTGCTTATATCATTTTAAAATTTTAGCATATTTAGCTGAGTGTGTTCGAGTAAGAGAGAAAATCTACAATAGTTTGAAAGTCCACCGAAGTCCGTGGACATGCTACCCTTATGGTAGGTTCAGTATCACCATCCTGGGCTGCAGTACCCCCTTCAAAGGATGAATCTAAGTATCAGATGGTGTATTAGAGGTGGGGGTGTCAGTATCAGAGGATGACTCAGTATCTGATGCATCCTCAAAACTTCGTTTAGGAGGTGAATTCTATCTGTCTGTCAATGACTATTGGAAACTGCATAACTAACTTTTTAAACTTGTGTAATGTATTTATTTCTGTAGCAGCATACCTCTCAACATCTTAATGCAAGAAATCTGGACAAAGCCTGACATAATGGGAGGACATAGGTCCAAAAATAGAGACAGATTTTAAATATTGCTCTTATAAATGTAGAAAGTTGCTAGAGTAACAGGGTTTGTATTAATATAAATTTTCTGAAGAATTTCAAGTCTGAAACTTAAACGTACATCATTGTTTAGTGACTTCAATAATCAGATCATCCCAGTCATTTGTCAGATAACCACAAATTATATGAGGAATAGACCAAAATATGAGGCAAAATCAGGACATTCTGCAAAAATCTGGACAGTTAAGAGGTATGTGCATGGGTGGTTTTATTGCCAAACCATTTTAATTTACTTGTATGCTATGTTCAAGGTGCAAGTTTGCATTTTTGATATAAATTTGTACTCGTATTGCTATTTAATTATCATTTGGTCTGAATGTGAAACAACCTGTTGCTGTCATTGCTGTCAAAATGCAGTTCTGAGGAAGCCCACATATAGTGGGTGAAAGCACTAAACATGATATGAGAAGTGTATTATTTCAATAAAACAGTTTGGATTTTAAACAAGACTTTTATTCATTGGTTAATCCGTGGTTTCAACGTTGAACTTTTGGATTATTATGTATAAAATCTAGTGATGTAAACTGTTCTGTGGGGATGAGCAGAAGTGCTGGGAGTAGCTTGAGAACTATTGGGGAAATAGTAAGGGGACTCCTTGTGAATTTTTCTTCTAACTACTTCCGTTGAGAGGCAGGGCTGTCGGCTTCATAAAAAATCAGAGTGGTCAAAAGGTGGACAGAGACTAAAGGAATCAAAGGCCAGTCATCTTCAGTGTACTCAGATTGAGTTACCTTTAATTTTTATTTATTTATCTATTTTATTTATTTATTTGACATTCGTTAACCTGATTAGTCTGACTGGGCTCCAGAGCCCTTATTCAGTGGAGACCCAAAAAGAAAAGCTCCACAGATAAACAAATACAAAAACAAATCATCATACAATATTAACATACAAGTGTACATACACAGGAAAAAGAGAATGCAACTTATAAATGAACATGTTAGAATACAAGAGTGTTACTGAGGGTTTAAACAGCATCTAACAATTACCATCAGAGGGAACTTCAAGGCTGGTAGAATATTATAAAGACCTTAAATGAGTAGCTGTGTAGTTGTTGTAAAGTGTGCTAGCTGAGAGGGGAAGGGAAAGAGAGCAGGGAGTAGTTTAGGTGGGAGTGGGACAAGAACAGGTCCAAGAATTAGTAAATATGTCCTTTAGAAGTTTTTTGAAGTTAAGGAAGTTGCCATTTGTTCTTAAAGAAAGGGGAAGTTTGTTCCAGGCATTGGTGATGGAGTGGCTGTATAATGGTTTGCCAATATTTTTATTGGGTTTGTAGATGTCTAAGAGGTGTAGGTCTATGCTGCATAGGTTACGCTTAGGTGAATAGGGAGTGATGAGGTTCATGAGGGCAGGGCAGTGGGTGACTGATTTAAGAAAGTGCGTGTAGGTTGGAGTTGGTGAAGAAGGATTTGGTCATGAAGCTCAAGCCATAGTAGGCTTTTTAAAGCTATGCAGTGGTGAGAGTGATAGGGCAGGCTGGCAGTGAATCTCGTTATTTTGTTGTAGGTGGTTTCAAGTTTAGCTAATGAATTGAATATTGGTGAGAATAAGGGCTGCATAAAGTAAGGTTGGGAGAAGGAAAGTCTGTGCTAGAAAATTTTTGACGTTAATAGTGAGATATTTTTTATGTCTGTATAACAGACCAAGTTTTTGGTGGGTCTTTTTGATGGCTTGCTGAATAGGTATGTCAAATTTTAGTCGGTCATCTATGATTACACCCAGATGTTTATGTGGTTCAACAGAGGTAAGTGTATTATTATGAAATTATACTGTGGAGGTATTTTTGTGTTGTAGTGATTTGGGGAGGAAGAGTAGAAGTTTTCTGTTTTTAGGATTGAGAAGTTGTTGATTATCGGTCAGCCATTTTTCAACTGTAAGGAGGGAATCTTGAGTAAGAACAAAGAGGTGGGGAAGGTTATCAGAACACAATATAATAGTGGAGTTGTCTGTGTATTGTATTAGTGAGGAGTTTGGACAGGAAGTGTGCAGGTTATTTGTGAAGATATTAAAAAGGAGAGGTCCAAGGATTGATGCTTGGGGGACACCTGTTTGGATTGGGAGGAAGGGAGGAGGTGGAGGCGGAAAGCCATTTGACAGACTGAAATCTGTTGGAGAGGTAACTAGAGAACCATTGTATAGTAGAAGAGGAGATGATAAGGGAAGACAGTTTTGAGAGAAGTAGGGTATGGGAAACAGTGTTGAAGGCTTTAGATAGGTCAAGGAAGAGGCATGAGACTAGTTTGTTATTGTCCCATGCTTTGGTGATATTTTGTGTAAATGAAATGAGAGCTGTAGAGGTGCTGTGTTGAGGACCAAAACTGTGTTGGGTGAGAGTTAACAGGTTATCTTGTATGATGTGTTTGAGAAGCTGGTTATGAAAACATTTTTCTAGAATTTTGGATAAGGGGTAGTATGGCAATAGGTCTGTAGTTGGTTGGTTCAGTTGAATTGCTACCTTTGTGGAGGGGTAAGACATAGGATTTTTTTCCAGATGTCAGAGACTGTTTTCTCTTGAATTGACCTGTTTACTAATATGGAAACTGGATGTGCAACAAATTTAGCAACAAGTTTAAAGAATAGAGGAGGTAAGTTGTCAGCAGAGTGGGGGAAGCTGTTTTTCAGTTTGATAAGAAGAGATCTGATGTATGCAGTAGGGATAGGTTTAAGACAAAACTGGGAGGAATTGGCAGACAGAAGGGGATCAGAAGTGGAGAGGGAGGTGTTATCAGGTTTGAAGGGGATCAGAAGGGGAGAAGGAGGTGTTGACAGGTTTGGTTAACTTTTTTATAGAGTTGATGAAGAAGGAAGTAAGAAAGGAGGCAGTTTCTGTTGGTGAGCTGTTATGGCAGGGGCTGGGGGTAGAAAGGTTCCTGGATATAAGAGTTTGTTGATACTATTCCAAAATGTTTTTGTTTTGGAGTTGGGGTTATCTAGTGGGTTTTGTTAGTACTGTTTTTTGTTTAGATCGACTTGTTTCTTGGTTAGGTTCCTAAGTTCTCTGTAGATTTGGTGATGGTGATGGGAGCTTGTTTTTTTCCAGGTTTTCCAATCACTGTCTTGTATAAGCATTAGTTTATGGGTAGATTGGGTAAACCATGGAGCAAAGTTAGTTTTTGTTCTTATTTTTCTAGTGGGGGCTAAGGATTTTAGGATATTCAGGAAGGTGTTAAATTTGGAGACAGCCTCATTGAGATGGGTGGCATAGAGAAAGGACCAGTTAGAGAAAAGAAGATTATTGAAGGTATCTGGGCAGAAATTAAAGAAACTATGGCTGTCTTTGTATTGGTCAGGTTTTAGCAGATGAGGTAAGTGTCGTAACACATGGGTAGGGAGATGGTCACTGAGGGAGTCATCTAGAGTGGTGGCATTGTGATACAGATTTGGGTTAGGGTGAGTATCCATTCAAGGGTAGTGCTGTTATTTGTGTGTTTATTGATATGGCTGAGGGAAGTGATGAGTTGAGAGAATCCAAAGAGACTGATGCTAGTAGTGGAGAGTAGGAATTAAGAGAGTTCCAGTTAATATTGACATCACCTAGGATGATAGTCTCATAAGTGATGTTTTGAGATACCCAGGAGAGGAAGTCTTTAAGGGTACGGATGTTGTTGCTGCCAGGTGGGATATAAATTGCTACTATTGTTAGGTTTTTGTGATTATTTAATTTGCAGTTAGCAATAAGAATTTCAGCTGGATGGAATTTTTTCTAACTGTTTTAAAGGATAGAGACTCCATGTACAGTGAGATTTATCTTCTGCAATTTTTGTAATATTTTTACTCTTCTTTTAGCTACCTGTAACTGTGATTTCAGTCTAGCTGAATGTGTCTATATCATATTATCATACAATGTAAATAGCAAACGCTATTTCATCGTACTGATAATATCGAAACAATAAAATATCAAACAAATTGAACAGTGAATTTTTTCCCAGGGGAAAAATTTGCTGGTCCGTAAAAAAAAAAGAAACAAATACAAATTTAAGTGGGGGGCTTTGCCCCTCACCCCTCCATGTAGGGGGCTGTGCCCCCCAAACACCCCCTACGTAAATATACCAACTCCAAGATTGCACCATAGTGGAGAAAATGGCAAAGTCCCGAAGACGGCCCACTGAATTTTTTCCCTGGGAAAAAATTTGATGTTCCGTGACTTCGCTATTTTGCCATTTCGACAGTATCAGATCGACTAGCATTCGCTATTTAGTCCATTCGATAGCATCATATAGACCCAGCTGAATCATATTTTAGACTTCTAACTACATATTCTTTTTCCTTATTTTTAGATAGTTCTTGCCAGTCATTAAAGGCTGATCAACAAGTGGCAGGTACTTTGTTTCTTTTTTGTTTCGATTTCTTTTTAAGATTCTCTAAAATAACCGTGTCAAAGGTTCCACCCTCAGGTAATTGCAGTGCACTATAATTTTCAGTGAACTCAGACCACTTTATTAAATAGTCACGGCTCTCTCAGCTGTATTTATTAAGCATATGTCTGTCTGAAATCCCAAAGTCTCATCTCTTTTTTGTATGCAAACACTTGCACCCATTGTATTTCCAGTACAATAATATTACCCACTCACATAGTTAAAGAAAATTGTTTTTATGTGCAACTATGATTAAAACCCACCGTTATGCAACTAAGGAAACCTTTTTCCTTATTTTTTTTCTTGTGATTAAATATTGTCATTGTTTATGAATAGACATCACTCTTGTACAAAACATATGCATTATGACCCACGCTTATACAATTTTATCTATTGCAAAAATTATGTTAGCAAACCTTACCTTTAGAGATCTCAAACTCTGCTGAATGTGAAAAGATATGTTTGTGTGCTGGCACACCAGAAACTTTACCATACAGAAAACTTGTCAAGATTGGGCCCAGAGGTGATTTCTGCTGCAGCAACTCACAAACTATTCGAAAGATCAGAGACTTCATTGCACCAAGCTTTTATGGTACAAAATAACTTCAGGCAAGACACAGCAAAGAAGAATAAATAGTCTTCTTTATTGCAAAGAACCCATGTATATGGGAGACTAAGCAATCAAAGCCTTGTCTCACAGAACACAAGAAATGTCATTGTTTTACATTATTTTTACATCTAGGCAAATCTATTGTATCTATTAAACTAGAACAACTGACCAATTAAAACTGAACACCTTTCTGCTAATTAAGAATCTGCTGACCCCTTACTTGTGCCTTTCTATATTAGGCAACATTGCTAACTAAGACTCCGCTGGCTCCCTATATGTGCCTTTCCATATTAGCCATGATTGCTAACTAAGGATCTGATGATCCCTTATATGTGCCTTTCCATATTAGGCGCCATTGCTAATTAAGAATCTTCTGGTCCCCTATCTGTGCCTTTCCATATTAGGCACCATTGCTAAGAATCACCTGACCCCTAATCTATGCCTTTCCATATCAGGCACCATTGCTAACTAAGAATCTTTTGACCCCTTATGTGTGCCTTTTCCATATTAAGCACCATTGTTAACTAAGAATCTGCTAACCCCTTATGTGTGCCTTTTCATATTAGGCACCAGTTCCGATCTTCCATGTTGGAACTTTTATGTTGGCAGTAACCATGTTGATAATATTCATGCTGGCAGGAAATAGATCATCAAACACAGACTAAAACTGTCAGAAACCTTCAAGAAGCAAAATGGGTTCCAAAACATGATATTCCCTGAACATTTTCTTGTTCTTTGCATCTTTCCCTTCACACCATGCTCCTGTATTGTTCTCCCCTTCCGTTTTTGAGAGTTGATGGTTCTAACATCAGTTTTCCTCCCCTTCCGTTTTTGAGAGTTGATGGTTCTAACATCAGTTTTCCTCCCCTTCCGTTTTTGAGAGTTGATGGTTCTAACATCAGTTTTCCTCCCCTTCCGTTTTTGAGAGTTGATGGTTCTAACATCAGTTTTCCTCCCCTTCCGTTTTTGAGAGTTGATGGTTCTAACATCAGTTTTCAGTAGTCTGATAATGCTTATTTCATTTTCATTCCAGATGATGTCCTCCTTCTTTATGCCCCTTATACAGAATTCCCAAGTATGCATGGCTTCCGTTTGAAGTATGCATCTGTAATTCATCTGTGTCTGTTTCCAGATTTGTTGTGCCCACCCACAGTCTCAGAACATGTCTTTTATTTCTGTCCATCCTGACACCTCCAGTGTCTACTATTCTCATTTCTGCTTTCATTTACCAATCTTATGGGGGGGGGGTTAGATACCACCTATGAAGTATTGTCAGGCTTTGATCTCTCATTCCAGGTACTTTTTGCATGTACAATATTGTCTGAATTGCCTTCTGCCAATATCTTGCAACTCCCTTCCATCTTTCCTCCTTCCCCAGTTCTTTCTCGTTCTTTCTTCTTCAACCTTGTCCCTTCTGTCCCTTAATGCTCCATAGATCTATTTTGTCCTTTGCCCTCCTAACCTCTTCCATTTCCTCTAGGGTTTTATTCTTTCTCCCATTTTGGCCTCCCTTTTCTGCCTGTTTTTGTCTCCTGTTGCCCTCTCTAATTTCTTTTCTAGGGTTTGCTGAGTAAAAAGTAGCTCCCTCATTATAGGTTCATAGGTTCATACTAGGCTATCTGCCCTAGGACATTTATAAGCCTAGCCAGAGTGTGTTTGGCTTTCTCCACCCATTTTAAATTAATTTTGCTATGCCCTTTTTCGAGGTTAGTATACTGTGCCTCTGTCTAACAGTGACACAGAAGTGATACCCGGGGTAAACCTACAATCTCCCATCCACTCATCAAGATTCCTCTTGAAGAGAGTCAGTGAGGGACTCTGCCTAACCTGGACTGGGATTTTATTCCAGAGTGAAGGGAGCCTCTGGGTTATGAATCTGTCCCTCCAGCATGTCCTATTTATTTCAGTGCTGAGGTTCAAGCCTCTCGAGCGCGTAGCTCGATGGGATTTGGATTTTCTGAGGTGCAGCATGTCCATTAATTCTGGGTTGGACATGGCTTTCTACGTCAGGCACAGATCGCCTCTGAGCAGGCGGTATGCCACTGAGTAGAGCTGGAGTTTCTTTAACCGGGCAGCATATGGCATCTGTTTGAGCCCTTTGATCCTCTTGGTGAGGTACTTTTGGGGTCTTTCCAGTTGCTGCAGGTGTCTGGTAAGGTACATCCCAAAAGGGGCATTGTACTCAATTATGGGCCTGATGAGAGATGAGTAAAGAGGCACGATGACCTCCCCTGATCTAGATGTGAATCCCTTCATGATTAGGTGGGCTATATAAAATGTTTTTCTAACCACTTTGGCCACGTGGTTGTCAAATGAGAGATTGCTATCAACTTGGGTCCCCAGGTCCCTAATTACTTCTTCTGTACTTAATGGATTACCACCTATGTGGTAATTTGTGGGCACTTTGTTTTTGTCAAAGGGGATGACTATACACTTTTTGGTGTTTAGCTTGAGGCCATGGTTCTGGCACCAGTTGTCTGTTTCTATCAGGCCCTTTTGAAGGATGCTTGTGTCGGCTGGAGAGTCTATTATGGAGCCCAGTTTGCAGTCATCTGCGAACTTGGTCAGCCACAGTCCTTCCGTGTTGGCCTGTACCTCCGAGAAATATATACCGAACAAGAGAGGTCCCAGGACTGATGCCTCTGGTACTCTTCATTTCTGCATTAACTCCTGCATTGTTTTAAATCTTTCACAAAATCCTTGTCTCTCTCTCTCTCTCTCTCTCTGCATACAAATTTTCTTCTTGAATTATTTCACTTCTCCAGATTTCTTAACTTTTCTTCCCAACCTTTGCTGCAACCCTTCTGTTCCCTGAAGTTTTTGAAGTTACCTTCACTCCACATCATGCATCCCAGTTCCTTTGGTGCTGCTTCATTCATGTCAGCTTCTTCATGTCTCTCTTTCTCTCCATCTTTTGATTAATCTTTTTCTCTTCTGTTACTTTCTTTTTTAATTTCTCCAAGTCTTTTGGGTTTCTAATATCATGACAGGAACAGACCCCATTCCTAAGTCAAAGTATGATTAAAGTTCATGAAATTAGTATTGTTTCAATCTTTGATGTTAGCCAGAGGTGCTCTTCACAGCACCTGTAATGTGCCCAGTAATGACTCTTTCTGCAATTCATATGGGGTCACATGTATCAGTAATGTATCTACAATTGTAAATTATTTTTTATAAGACCAGTTGCTCCTACTACTATTGGAATTGTCTGGGTATCTTTCTTTAACATTGCCCTTATTTCTGTCTGCAAATCCTGGTATTTTATGACTTTGTGTCTCTTTGTACATAAGACACTGTGGTCACTGGGTGTAGCAATCTGAATGATCAATGCTACTTTTGTCTTCGTTTCATGGACTACTATGTCTGGTTTTCTCACATCTAGTTTTTGATCCCATGTGATATAAACTTCATAATTTTCCATAATGCTTTGTGGTTCACGTTTCTAGTTTTTGTTTAGCTATATCAGTTTTATAAAGTTTGCACAATTTCCAATGCAACAATATTGCCACATTATTATGCCTTTCAGTACGCAGTCATTCTGCCATTATTATATCACAACCAGCAACAAGATGTGTGACTGATTCCAATTCTGTTTTAGAAAACCCACACTTGTCGGTTTCTCCCACATGTTCAATGGACTTTGTAAACCAATGTGTGAGTAGTCCACTATCTTGCACCCCTCCCCCAATATTAGCCTTTCATCTTTTGGTTTAAATTCACCTCTCCTGATCAAGATGAGTTTTTTTTCCAAGAGTTTTATATACTTGGAACTATATTTATGCATTTTTCACAATTCTTGCCTTCTCATCTGATCCTTAACCCAATATTCTTCTTTTGTTTTTTGGCACATTCAGTTGCTGCCTGATTTTTATCTACTTCTGGTTTGATTTCCATTCCCACTTGACACTGATATGCTTCTGCTAAACTAAGCAGGGAAGTAATCTTAGACTTATTCTCCTCGTGTTTTAAAACTTTCACTACATTTGGGTCTTCTGAGGTCAGCAGACATGTATGTAGTCCTACGACTGCAGATCTATACATGTAATCAATTTTGAGGAGGCCCATACCTCATTCAGAATGGGAAATATATAATCTTGGTATAAACTGATTTTTATAAATCATTTGATAAGCATGAAGCATCTTTCTTGTTTTCCTGTACAACTGATCCAACACCTTTTGGGGCCAACCAATCACTCCAAAACTGTAAGTTAGTACAAGAAGAGCAAACTGGTTTATAGCTTGGAATTTGTTCCTATATGTCAGGGCTGTTTTCAGTATTAATTTTACATCTTCTAAAATATTCCTTACTAAGTTTTATTCAAATTTGTTCATGTTTTATTGTTAAGCCTTCATAAATTCCAAAATATTTTTACACTCCCTCTTGGTCAAGTTCGTTTATATTACATTCCTGTACCAAACTGATGTTTTCTTGGTGCTGCAGCTTTCCTGCTTTAAAAGTTGCTTTTGTGCATTTATTAAGACCAAATGACATTCTTATATCATCTGAAAAAGTTTTGACCACTTGCAGTTATGTCTTTAGCTCCCCATCTGATGAACTATACAGTTTTAAATCATCCACAAAAAGAAGATGAGAAGTCTTTATACCTTGTTGTTTTCTGGGAGCCAAATTGTACCCATGACCTAATCTGTTAAGTAGACAATGGGTTAAGGGCAAGACAAAAGAGCAGCAGTGACAAAAGAGTCACCCTGGACTATCCCCCTTTGAATTTTTATCCCTGGAATAATAATTTGTCTTTTATCATGGCTTGACTACCTTTTCTTAAGACTCATCCACTGAAGCACTGAGTGGGTGTTACTCTTTGGAGGCTTGGCTTTTTTAAGCTAGCTTACTGGTTGAATTACCTTTTTCTGTGGTAGGTGACATTTTTATTTTATTTTATTTTATTTTGCATTTGTTTACTGGGAAAGTCCGACTGGAGCGAGGTCCATTTACAGCGGAGGCCCGGGGAGAAAAGCTCCACATCAAATAATATGTACACTGCCAATTTTACATTCAAAAGATAAATCATACAATCAGTAGAAAATTTACAATAGTTTGTTCCAAGCAAACTTAATTTAAACATAATAGATCCTGGATGGCAGAAATTGGGAGAGAAAAACTTCACATTCACCAATGCTATCAAAAGAGATATCACAGAAGACATAATAATTTACATATAGTAGGCCATGTATGGCAGTGTTTGGCTTCTGTAATAAAGAGAAAGTGAGCAGAGAAGAGAGGAATGTAGGAAGAATTGGTGGAGAGCAGGAAAGCATTTATGTGATGCAAGGACAGAGCCAGGATTGCAAGAGGTGCGACTTAAGTAACTTATTGAACAGTAAGATAGATGGTGCAGAAGAGATATTTTGGGGAAGGTTATTCCATTTCCTAGTGATGGTATGAGAGAAAAGAGCTTTCCCTGCAGTATTGTTGGCTTTGGATATACAGATCAGGGTTTTGTTGGATGAGCATAGTGGATGGTTTGCTGGTTTAGTGCTGGAGTTTTGTGGGGATTCTTAAGCATGTTGAAGGTGAGCACTAGTTGGTGGTAACTAATTAACTGAGGGAGTTCTAACCACTGTAGCTCCTTTGGGGAAGACAGTGATGGCTTCTAAAAATAGAGTTATTGGTGAATTTTACAATCTTATTGTAACATGATTCTAGTTTGTCTAGGTCTGTTTTCCTGATGTGGGTTAGGAATGGTGATGCATACAGTAGGGTAGACAAAAGGTGGGTTTGGGCTAGGGTGATTCATGCTTGGTCTGATAGGAAGTTTTTGTATTTGTATAAAGTTCCTAGTTTTTTATGTACTTTTTTAATGGTTTGAGAGATATGGACATCAAAATGAAGTTCCTTATCTATTTCAACACCAGGTAGCTTAGTATGGGGGAGGGAGAGATTGTGGTTCCATTTTTGGAGGTGACAGTGAAGGAAGGAGGTGTTTTTCTGGATTTGTTGGGGGTGAAAAGAAGTAATTTGGTCTTGTTGGGGTTTAGAATCAGTTGGATATCAGTAATCCATTTTTCCACAGAGCAGAAGGACACTTGGGTTAGCTTTTGTAGAGTGGTTATGGATGGGGCTGAGCAGAATAGGGTTGAGTCATCTGCACACTGTATAAGTGATCATGCAGGGTGGAGGTATGTAGTTTGTTGGTGAAAATGGTGAATAGTAGAGGCCCCAGTATTGATCCTTGTGGAACATCTATGGTAGTTGGTAGTAGAGGTGATAGTACACCTTGCCATTTGACTGACTGTTTTCTGTCAGAGAGGTAGTTTTTGAACCAGGCAGTAATGGAGGTTGCAAAGGACATGGTGGATAGAGTGTCTAAAAGTAGGTTATGTGGGACCATGTCAAATGCCTTAGATAGATCTAAGAATATGGCTGATACAAAGTTGTTGTCATTACTACATTGGTTTACCTGGTTGGTAAAGGAGAGAAGAGCAGTAGTTGTACTGTGGTTTGGGCAGAAGCCATGCTGTGTGAAGGAGAGGAGATTATGTGAGGTTAAGAAGTGCATCACTTGGGAGTGAATACATTTCTCCAGGAGCTTGAAAAGGGGGGATAAGATAGCAATGGAGCGGTAGTTTGATAGCTCATAGGAGTTACCGCCTTTGTGTAGGGGAATAATATATGACACTTTCCATAGTTGGGGGATGTAGGCTTCTTGTATGGAGCAGTTTATAAGAATTGAGACAGGGTAGACTAGGGACTCTGCAGTTAATGTTAGGAAATTAGTGGGTAGACCATCTGCTGCGAGAGTGGTAGGTTTCAGTTTTGAGAGTAGTTTTTTTAACTGTGGAGGTTGGTACAGGTGAGAGTGAAAAGGAAGGTATATTATTGTTATCTGTAGTGGGGGTGATTGTAGAGTTATTGTTAGATAGCTGGGTGGATAATGACAGAATAGATTCTATGAAGTAATAGTTAAATTGAGAAGGTATGCTGTCGTTATCAGTATTGGTGCTGGGAGTTGGGGTGGTAGTTTTTCCGGGTTTCAGAAGGGAATTGATAGCTTGCCAGAACTTTTGAGGGTTTCTGGGATGTTTGTTTTGGATATGTAGGAAGTAGTTTTGTTTATTCATTTTTGTTTGTTTTGTGGCCTGATTCCGACGTTGTTGATACTTTTGTCTGTCTTGTATGGTGTTATTCATTTTCCAGATCTTCCAGGCATTGTCTCCATCTCTTAGTAAGGCTTTTGTGGTCTTATTTAGCCAAGGGGCATAGTTAACTTTAGTTCTAAGTTTCCTAATTAGAGCTACTGTATTTAGAACATTCATAAAAGTACTATTGAAGAACTCCACTGCCAGGTCTAATGCTAGAGTTTGTAGTGGTTGCCAGTTGCATTGTTGTAGCATGCTGTTAAGAATTTGTGGATTTAACTTGTGGTCATCTGTAGATCCTTTATATAGTATGGGTTTGGGTATGTTTACCTGTTTACGAAGGAGGAATGTGGGATAGTGGTCACTGAGTTCATCAGGTAGGCAGCCCACATGATAATTTTATTTGGGGAAATTAACTGAAGTCCAATCGAGTATGGAATGTTTTTTGGGTTTTTTGTCAACCCTGGTGGATTCTTCAATTAATTGTGAGAATCCAAATAAGCTAATATGGTTTGAGGGATTGTTGGAGTTGCAGGCTAGTCAGTCTAGGTTTAGGTCGCCTAACAGGACAGTTTCTTGGGGCAGGTTGGTTGTAGCCCATTGTAAAATGTCCTCTATTGTGGGAGAGTTATTTCCTGGAGGAATATAACTAAAGAGGATATTGATTCTCTTTTTGTTTACTTGCTATCATTGCTAATTAAGTAATTAAGTTTTCTCTAGTGTCTGATTGGTTGCACTGACTAAACTTTTAGTTTTAACATGTTGTTATGGTCTGAAGAAGGAATTTTGTTCTGAGAGCGCTTACCTTCTTTTTAAACTGCATTTCCATTAAACTGTTGGCTCCTCAGCTGTGGTTGTTTGTAGTTATCCTTTGTTTCTCTACACGTTTGGTTTGTGTGGCTCCAACTTTTGCTTGTGTGCTGTCTCTTTGTGCTGCATTTCTTTTTTATACCTTTCAAAAATCTCTAGATTTTGTTCTTTATATTTTCACACTTCCTCATTCACTTCTTTTTCCAAACAGCCCAAGGTTTCTTGGTCTGTAAAATGCTTTTCATTAATCTGTTGAATTAACAAACACAAATGCTTATTTGAAGCTTGTGACAGTTGTTCTTGTGCAAGTAGTTTTCTTTTCTCTAATTTCTCTTTTAATCTTTTTGTATATCTTCTGTCTGGAAATTCTGGGCTTCTTGCATAATAGTAACAATACAATTATTTTTCTTATCTTCAACAGTCCGCTCTATCGATTTATTGCTCTTTTTTTGTCTATCAGTTTTTGTGATATTTTTGGACTTCTACTTTCTTCTACAACAGGTTGCCACCCCCCGAGCCTGGCCTAGCTCCATTGTAAAATGCTTCTGTGTCTTGAAGATTCCACACTGTCATTTTCTTCCAGTCCTGGTACCAGTGTGCCTACCAACATTGGGCACTTTTTTTTATCCTGGGTCTTGTGCACCCGGCTATCTTTCTATTTTTTAACCAAGACCTGTACATGATATAAACTATAAAATATGGTCTATATATCAGTATCATCTTGGTGAGATTTTGTGAAAAACAGGGTCCACCTCGCAAAGGTACTCACCAAGACTTGAGGATAAATTAAATTCCAGCAACTACTCTCCTTTGCTTGCTGATTTATCATCTCTCCATTCGGACCCTTTCTTACTTTCCAGTGAATGATGTTACATGTCACAGTAGATATGTAAGGATATCTGGGAGCACCCCTCCCTTTACCTATTCTTTCTCAATGTTTACCTTACTCACTCTTTTCCCCTTGTCCATTATGTCTTTTTCCATTTGTTGTACCTTTTATCCCTGGGTCTGTTTGTATGTTGCATACTAGGTGGGGGTTTATTAGCAGCAGTATTGTCATCCTTGCTTCATTACTTCTTCTAAACAATGAATATCCCCCCCCATCTTACTGGAGAGTATACCTTACCTTTTTCCAGCTTCCTTTTGTCTTTTGTCTTTTGCCTCTGTCTCTCTCTCTCTCTTTCACAATGTTTCCAACATAGAGCCCTGGGAACTTAGAGAATTCTGCGTCTTTTATCTCCCTTAGTCCCCTTTCATATTTCCTTTTCCTAATCTTACTACCACTGTCTTTCTGTTATTGCACCTGCGTCTCACCACTTTCTTAACCTTCTTGAATGTCTCTCTTCTCGTTCACTGCAATAGCCACATTCTCTAACATAAACATACTGTCATCTGCATATAACACAAACTGAGAGTTTCTCCCCTCCTTTTGTTCAGGAATTGCTAAATTGTATTTGATGTCCACTGCCTGCTCTTTTATCCCAAGTGTGAATGAGTCTGGGGATTTCTCTATCCTTGTTTCCTCATATACTTCTCTGTTTATGACTATTTTAATTTCTGGATCCTGGGTGTATCCAATGTAGGAACTTTCCCCCACCTACCTTTTCTGCAGTGTCTTCCAAAGGAATTTCCACCTCATCATATAAAAGGACCTTCTGCAAGTCAAAGAGTTCAATCCCACCTTTCCCTTCTTACTTCTGTTCCCCAGATGCATAAAGTCCAGTGTGTCCCACCAGATTTTTTCTGCCTTTTTTCCTTTCACAAAGCCATTTTGCCCTGCTTGTATTATATTTGGCAGTACTTCATCCAGTCTTCCAGTCAATTCCTTTGTTAGAAAATGGATATCAGTATTAACCAGAGGAAGAGGCCTATAATTTCTTACTTTCTCTTCCCCCTTTAGGCATCATAGTTACCCCGTCATTCCTCACACTTTTAGATATTTTGTCCAAGTCCAGTATTCTCTCATATTTCTCATCTAGAACCTTTCACATTTCCTCCCCTCTAAATTTGTTGAACTGTAAGGGCAATCCATCTGGCCCTGCAGCTTTATTCTCCATCCTCTTCTATATCACATTCCTTAATTCCAACCCTCATCTCCTTTGCATTCAGTGTATGTCTTTTTTTCATCTTCCAGTATATATCTCTCTGTATTCTTTCCCCAGTTCTATTCTGAAACTTCTGCTCCTTCCTGCTGTTTGTAAATCTCCCTGTAGTATTCCATGAATCATTCCCCGATCAGCTTCCTCTTCTAAATATTCTCTATCTCCTTCCCTTATCTCTTGCATCTTTGTCTCTCTGCCTGGTTCCCCTTGTATTTCTTGGTTAGTATTTTTCCTTGTGCTTTCCCTTCTATCCATCTGTAGTCCCTGCACTACCTTTTTTGGATTTTTGCTTCATAATAATTTTACTCTCTAATCCAATTCTTATTACTTTTTCCTCTAATCTGTAGTGCTTCCCTTCTGCTTTCATTTCTTCCAGTTTCCTTCTATACCACCTCTAACTTGCTCACTCCATCTCCTCAGATATCCTTCCACCTTTCCTTCTCCACACATCAGTTTTCCCTGACAGTCACCTTGACCCCTCCCTCCAGTGTTCTCTCATTTTGTTCCTGTCTTTCGTATTGCCCTGCATTGACACCTTTATTAGTGCTTCAGTGGTTATTTGTCCTCCACCTCCTTCCATTGTTAACAATGCAGAAAAACGGAAACAAGTGACAAAAGACAAAACTTCACCAAACTAGAACACTTGTGGAGGAAATAAGGCACAAATTTCTTCTTTTACGATAATTTAATGGTCCACAACACCACAGCAACACAGCAACACTATTCACTTATTTCACTATAAATACATTCAGTTATATCACTATAAATACATTCATGTATTTATAATGAACAGAAAGTTCAATATTTATTCAGTCACATCCGAGGAAGTGATCCAAACGAAAACGCAGTGGTGAGATTCAGCGTTAATGACTTTTTGTTCTTTGGCTGGTTCCTGTGGTTGCAGTGTTGCTGTGTTGCTGTGGTGTTGTGGACCATTAAATTATCGTAAAAGAAGAAATTTGTGCCTTATTTTCTTCCATTGTTAGGTAGCCAAGCTCTAACCCCTTCTCGTTGTTTTCTATTCCTGCACACGTACATTCAGTCTCAATGCTGCATGATCTGATATCTGTGCCTCTCCTGTATTTGATCATCTTCCACTATTTCCATTACATGTTTCTTCCCTAAGAACCTGTCTAACCTTGCCTGTACCAAAATATTTATTGTGAAGGTGTATTCCCTTTCAGTTGCTTATCTTTCCCTCAGTATTCCAGCTATCCTCACTCTTTCATTCCTTGACCTAGTTCTTGGGTCATCTCTTTGTTATATTCCCTCCTTCCATACAAGTTGTCTTATTTTGGTTATATGGTAGTACTGTAGTCCCTCATTATTGCTATTCCAGCTCTTCTTGTCTGTGTCCATTTAGCAAAAAATGTCTTGAAGAGTCCTTCTTCACCCCTATTTGGTGCGTATATTTAGTATCATCCGGCATGTTCATTCCTCCCTTTTGTGCACATGTTTCCTACTGTCCAGCATGCTCCTTCCTCCCTTTTGTGCACATTTCCTACTGTCCAGCATGCTCCTTCCTCCCTTTTGTGCACATTTCCTACTGTCCAGCATGCTCCTTCCTCCCTTTTGTGCATATATTTCCTATCATGTAGCATGCTCCTTCCTCCCTTTTGTGCATGTTTCCTACTGTCCAGCATGCTCCTTCCTCCCTTCCCAGCCAGGTAATCAATCTACCCATCCTACTTTTTATTAATTTCTCTGTTGTTGTCTGAAGCCATTTATGAAATTCAGTTTCTACTCCCCTCTTCCCTCCCCCTACCTTGCTATCTGTTTCTCCCTTTTGATAGGCATAACACAATATATTCTCCCTCTCTCTGATTTTTAATTGTTTTTGCTGTAATAGAACAAGATCTGCCCTCGTCCTCTTTAACTTTTCATGTATTATCCTTCTTTTGATAGGATTTGATGAACATCCAGTGTTCCACATAATTAACGACATTTTCCTTGTTGTTTTTTCCAGCTCTTCTCTGCTTTCCCAGTTCCTGAACTTGGGCATAACTTTTCCTCTGGGCCTACCCTCCAAGCTGGATATAGTGCTCATTGGTAGTTATCTATGCTCAGACTCCTCTTCCTATTCCCTGGCCACTGGATCCCTGACTTTCAGTTGTTATATGTGTGGGTATGCTCTAAATATGGACTTTCTAAGACTTCCTTTTGTTGCTTTCCACTATCCTTCTCACTAATCCATTGCATGCCAACCCAGTACTGATGTCAACATAGGTTTATAGGTTCATGGACCTTTACTAAGCTAAAGACCAAAAGGGCCTTATTAAGCCTAGCCATGCATCCCAAATCTCTGACAAGTGTTGGTATCCTTGATATGCGTAAGCAGGGGCTTGGGAGATGAAACATTTATAAGCAGGACCCTGGGAGATGAACCATTTACAGGCTGCCTGTGTCCATTAGAGACATAGGTGCCAAACCAGGGATAAATTTCCTGTTCCCCATCCAGTTGTCCAAGTTACATTTGAATCAGGTTAGGGAGGATCTCTGCTTCACATGGATGGGGAGTTAGATCTAGAGAAGGGGTATTCTCTGGGATACATACCTGTCTCTCCAGCAGGTCCTGCATATATATATCACAGACAAGGTTTATGTCTTTAGAAGGGATAATTCTGATGCTTTTGGTTTTGCGGATATGCAGAAGGTCCATCAGAGTAGGGTCTGACAATACCTTGTATGCAGGTATAGATCTACATTCACCAGCCTGTAGAAGACAGAATACAAGGTTAGGGCCCTAAAGTGGTCTGTATAGGACATGTTACTTACGTCCTGTGTTCTTTTAATGAGGAACCTATATGGACATTCCAGTTGCTGGATATGCCTGATTAGGTACATACCAAAGGGGACACTGGTCTCACCGATGGGTCTGATAAGTGCTGAATACAGTGTAACAATGATTCCTTTGGACCAAGATGCCATACCTTTGTTTAAAAGTTAAACAACAAAGAATGATTTCCTTACTACTATAGATACAGGATGGTTAAAATTTAGATTACTTTCTATGTGTGTCCTCAAATCCCTGACTACAGGGTCAACTCTTAGGGGTGTGTAGCCAGTATGATAGTTATCAGGGGTGGGTGACTTCCTGGAGGATACTATTATGCATTTCTTGGCATTTAGTTTTAGTGCGTGGCTGTGACACCAGTTGTTTGTCTGTGTCAGCCCTTCCTGGAGAACATTTGTTGTCAGTGACAGCTCCTAATTTGCAATCATGTGCAAATTTAGTCAGACTGAGACCACTGGCATTGACCTTGACTTCAGAGAAGTAAATGCCATAAGGAGCAAACCCAGGAGCAATCCCTGAGGGACTCTGCTTATGACTGGCCTCTTTGAAGAGGTGGAGTCCTCAATTCTAACTTCCTGGGTCCTTTCTGTGAGCCAGCTAGCTATCTACTGGGGTGACATATGGGTTTGTATCTAACCTTTTAAATTTGTCAACAATAACTGAGTGGAGTATTGTGTCAAATGCCTTGTTCAGGTCAAGGTAGGCAGTGTGAACCATTTTGCCGTCAACCATTGCTTTGATGACCTTCTCAAAGAAGTCCACTAGGTTGAGAAGGCATGACCTGCCATTGATAAAACTAAATTGGGTTGGGTCTAGTGTCTGGAGGCTTCCTATGTCATTAATGATCATTTTCACGATAATTTTTCCATGACTTTGTATATGAGATTAGTGAGACTTATGGGTCTGTAGTTTCCAGGGTCTGTATATGGCCCACCTTTGTGCATAGGGATGACTGTTGCTGTTCTGCATTCATGAGACACAAAGCCTGTTTGGAGGCTACAGCTAAACAGAAATTCCAGAGTCCCTGAAAGGTCATGTTTTATGCTATTTAGAAAGCATCCTGGGATATTGTCTGGGACCATTGATGCAGTATTCTTGTCCTTGGAGAGAGCATTAAGGACCTGTTCCCTAGTGATAATGGGGAGAGTTATATTTCATGGTATTTGCTGAGGGAAGGTTGAGGGGGAGAGAGGGGTGAAGTTGGAGCTGAATTTGTCGGCCAGTAGGTTTTCTACATCTTCTGGATCAGTATAGGTGGATACTTAATTCTACAAATAATTGTAATATTTTTGTCACATGGTCTTTCAACCATACTAGAAATGTAACCCTATAATTCCTCTCATATTTATATTTACATGTAACTAGGCTTAATCTGTGGTTAAACTATCTGATTGATGTGTGTCATTTCCCCTTAGCAATATACTCACTCTCCTTTTCATACCTATCAATCTCTTAGCGCAAGAAATTTGGACAAAGTCTAAAATAATGTCAAGACAAAGGTTCAAAAATAGGGACTGATCTTAAATATTGCTTTTATAAACTTAGAAAGTTGCTAAAATAACAGGATTTGTGTTAGCATGCATTTTCTGAAAGTTTGAAAATCAAAGTTTGAAACTCATTATTTAGTGACTTCAGTCCTCAGTGATTTGCCAGAAAACCATAAATTTTATGAGGAACAAACCAAAAATATGAGGGAAAAATCTGGACATTCTTTGAAAATACGGGCAGGTGAGAGGTATGCCCTTGTTACTTATTTGTGCCACATGTCTCTAATTTATATAATTTTTCTATTTAGCTTCATTTGTCATAGGTAGATAAACATTTTTCACCAAATTTTTCTAATGTCACTAGTAACTAGAACTGTTCTTATGGCTTCCCTCTCCAAAAGGATTTAGAAAAATCAATACTATAAACTATTTATATATAAATCTTTCTTATAAAATGTAATAATTTGAAGTCACTTGTAATTATATGAGAATAAATCTTCTGTGGAAAAAATTACAAATATTTCACATATTTTACATATCATTTCTGCAAAATGATATGTAAAATAATCCAGTTGTCATCTCAGTGTACTAATTGCAAGTAGTAATGCCTTAATTTATTTAAAACATATCAGGAATTAACAATGCATATTAGCGAGCACCCACTCTATCAGTAAAGCTTTTTTTACAGTTATCCATACATTTCTTAATGTTAAACAGTTAGTGTGTTTTTCATAAACTGTCTAATGAACATAAGCCAATAGTTTTTTGCCACATGAACTTTTTGAAATAAACTGCCACTGTTGCTTGTTTTTCTCATCTTGGATCCATTTTTGACAAACCCCTTAGATATGTATTCAGAAAAGGATGTAGTCTCAAAGAAATAATTGAAAACAATCTGATCAGTGGTGGTATGGCAGGCTTGGCACATTTAAATGTCTTTTTTGCCAACAATGCCCTTTTATTGCCAATAAATCTGAATTGTACATTAACAGTAGGGATAAATATATAGCAGCAAAATCTTACTAAAATTGTGACACCAGATGGATAGTGTACATAGCAATGTGTGGAAAGTGCGAAGCATTCTATGAAGGCAAAATTGAATGAAATCTCAGTTAAAGGATCTAGGAACATACTTGCAACATAAGAAAAGAGACCCTTAGAAATGTACTTTACAAACATACATTAACATGCCCACATGCTAATTTTACATTTTTCATGTTAGAAGAAGTCCCCAAGGATATTAGAGGTGGCCCATGGGAGACCCAACTTGAATATAAAGAGGTTTAGTGGCAATTAATGTTAGAGGCTAATAGGTGGTTAGGTTTAAATGATATGGTCTCCCTTGCCCCAGTTTTAAAATTAAGATCTGCTAAGCTATAAACAACAGCTTTTTATATATGTATGTCCATATTTTAAATGTGTTTTTTTCATCCATATGTTTACATATTTAAATATGGGCTTTGACATTAACTGTTTAACACAAGTTTTTGTCTTTTTATAACGTCAGCATTAGATGGTGCTATTATCTACATTTATACATTTTATAGATACTCTCGAACATTCTTTACACATTTAGTAAGTGTATTTTTTTACTGCTTTTTAATTTTTTTTATATGTATGTATTTTTGTATGTTTGTATTTAAGTTTTAATATGTAGTCTATTTAAAACATTTAATAGCATTTGATAAACAGTTTTAGAGGTTTACCACACATTGTTTTTTAACAATACTTTTAACATCTTTTCTATTAGATGTAATTAGGTAGTTTATTCAATTAAGGTTTAATGGAATGGTATATATTAAGGGTCGTGTTGCTGCATCTGTTGTCTGAGGAAGTCTGTGATACTACTGACGAAAACGTACTGTTTCAGCGGTTATGTGGTGTTGTTGCTGGCAAGGTGGTCGTGCTACAATAAACTTTATATCAGTGGAAACGGCTAACCTGGTGCTCTTTTTGTTTTATTGTTTTTTCTCAGTAAACATATCTTGTGGACAGAAATAAAAAAATCATATAACTGGGACAGTCAACAGAATTCATACATATCCACAAGTTTAGAAAACTAAATACATCTGTTTCTCATAAATGCAGCCGAAATCTAAATGCATTTGAAAAAGAGCAGGTTGTTCTATGTCAAAATTGTCTGTACATCTCTGTAGTCCATTTAAGAAAAAAGAGTTCACAACAGTAAATTTAGTCTTTTTGTGAAGCTAACTGTCGTCACTTCTTGCAGGCTCCTAATTTACTAGCTGGACCATGCATCTTCTGCATCCATTCAGTATTTTCACAGCTGCAATGATGCTAATAACAGCTTCTTGTCAGTCTCCTGCAAACCAACCAACATGCATTGCAGTTCAGGGGATACCAGGAATACCAGGATTACCAGGAAGAGATGAACCGAAAGGTGACAGTGGAGATGCAGGTACAGTAGCCTAACATGGAGAAGCTTTTTTGTGAGTATCTGGCTATAGCTTTTCTTAGAGTACTTGGCTGAAACAGATTTTATTCTAAATCCCTTTCAGTGTTAACCCATGTATTTATCTTGTGCAATCTGACTAGGTGTCTAGGCTACTCCATTAAATATTTTGCATCCATAGCTCCAATATACATAAATATAACAATTCAGCAAACTGCTTGTGTATACTTCCCAGTCTGTGTGCAGTGTGTTTAGTTTTTCTATATCGCACTTAAATTGCAGAATGTAAATGAAGTTCAGAGAGTAAGGTTACATCTTTAATCAGTGGGTGAGAAAGTTTGGATTGTATTACAATGATGCAGTCCATTTTGCATGACAATATTCAAGGCATGATAAGTAGTGTGTAGGACCGCTACTTATGAAAATGCACCTAAAAGGCCTAGACATAATTCAATAAAAACACTACGCTAGAGGTTGGTCTGGCCAAAGTTACTTAAATTTAGGCTAAATCTACCTGTGATGTACACATTTACAAAAACTACCATCAGAACAAGATTAGCAGTGATAACTGAAATCATACTAAGCCACTAGGGGAGTTGCAATGCATTTCCAGCTGTATATCAGTGAGCATTTTGTTCCCCAACCAGGACATGGGAATTGCCCTGTTTTAGTGTCATTTACCAGCTATCTCAGCTACAGGGCAATTCTCAAATCACTGAGCCTGCAGACACACAGAGCTGTACGTATAAACTGCTTTACAGTCTCGGGCCTGACTTACATATAAACAGATACATATACTTGATCCCAGACTAGGTTAAAACAATCAACAGAAATAGATAAAATGGTTCTGTAACTCACCACTACTGCTGTCTGAGTACAAGTGCTGTCTGATGAACAAGTTAAGTCCACCATGGTCATAAATGTAGTTGCCCAGTGTCATTACTCACAAAGAACCAATCACAATTAGTGGCACATTGTGTGAAGTATGCTTGAATAGGAAATGAGCTGCATGCATGGTCAAAACACTGTGAACTATTTGGCTGCTTTATGTGCAAAAGGGATCCCACATTAGTGTAGCATTTTCGCCTTACCTGAGCAAACAAAAACTTTATGAGAATATCACTCACACACACACACACACACACACACACACACACACACACACACACACACACACACACACACACACACACACACACACACACACACACACACACACACACACACACACACACACACACACACACACACACACACACACACACACACACACGCACACACACACATACACAGACACAATCTCACACAATGTCTCTCAAACACAGAGACACAAAATTTCACACAATCCCTGGGATTCATGAATCCATTTTTTCCATGCAGGAACAGTATAGCCATTCCTGCACAGAATATGGCTGCCGAGCGATCCAGTAAACAGCTGATCTGACGTGTACGAGCGTGCCTACATTGTTTCTGCATGGATATAACTGCAGAATGCTAATTACCTCATTTGCTGGTGAAAACCATGCAAATGAGGTGAATTAGCAGTTCACCAAGCAGCCAGGTATCCGAGCAGGAACAGTGTTATTTGCAGAAATGTATTCGGTTACTAACCGAATACATTTCTGCAAATAAAACGGAGGCATGACAGCTCTCAAAAAAGCATGTAGTACAGTTGTTAGGCATGCCAGTGGCCAAATATATGGCCATTGGCATGGAAAACCATTTCTTTTTTATAAAAATCAAACTTTTTTTGGCCGATCTCAGCCATTTAAGCATAGGGCAGCAACGTGCAAATGGGGTTTGAGGAAAAAAAAAAAAAGGTAAAAACTAAATTTTAAGGGAAATCTGCATTTTGTCATTATGGTCTATGACATGCAGAATGAAAATACCAGGGAACAGTGGGTGTCAAGGGGAAAGGCTCTGTGTAAGTGCAGTAAATATGGACTAAGGCAGTGGGGTATGCAAATGAGGGGAAATTTATTGAATCACAGAAATTTTCTAAGTCCCAAACTGCACCTAACTGTGTAGGTGCTCTAGCATGATGGTGTAACTAGGAGGAGCAACAGACATGAAAAGGGGGTGTGTAAGGCATGTTGTAAGCACATTCGAGTGCAGACAGATGCAGTCTGGGGGTCATGCTGCTCAATGTTAGTTCTAATTGTGAAAACGCACTTGCTCGAAGCACTCCTTAAAATGGAGAACACTGACATTTGTGCTGTAACAGAGACCTGGTTCAAGGCAGCAGAAAAGCACCCCATGCACTATCAAGCTATAAAACTCATTCCACACCTTTTGGCCCCAGAACTTGGACCGAAGCTCCAAAGCCGGTGGTGTTTCCATATTCATAAAGGATGTACACACCTCCAGACTGGTAGCCCAACATAATGCATCAGAGATACTTCAGGTGCAGCAAACATTGAGTAAGACAGTGATTCAGGTCGTAGCCTTCTATAGGTCCCCAACCATGTCCCAAGACTCACACTCCATGTTCCTAAGCACCCTGGAAAATATTAGGGTCCAACCTAACACTCTCATACTGGGTGACTTCAACTACCCCTCCATTAACTGGGAAAACTACTCATGTACCAATGCACTTGCCCAGCATTTCCTGGAATTCATTAATTCTAGTGCCCTGGACCAGCTCATTCTTACCCTGACTAGAGGTAGCAACATCCTTGACCTGGTCATTAATAACATGGGGGACCATTGCTCTACACCAGTATTCAACTCCTCCGTGGTTAGATCTGACCACAAACGAATCACCTTGGAAATTCACATCCCTCCCACTCCCCACTCCACGCAAAGGTAACCATCACGAAAAACTTCTTCAAAGCTAACTTTGGGCTCCTAAAAACAGAGGTGGCTAACTTCACAGCACCCATGCAAATGGAGAATAGTTGCATGACCGCCAAATCATACACCAATGCACTGTATGAGCACATACACAAATGCAAGGATCTTGCCTTACCAAATAGAACCAAGACATTCTCCTCCAAAAAAAGGAAGCCAATCTGGTGGTCCTCTACCATAAACAAACTCTACAACAGAAGGAGGAAACTGATGCAGAAGAAGGTTAAGTCCCAAGACTGGAAAAAAAAAAAAAGTTCAGATCCCTCATTAAATCCTCTAAAGCTAGATATGAAAACAGAATTGCAGCAGATAGTAAAGACAATCACAATACTATAGCTATGTAAAGAGTCTCCACAGCAATACCCAGATTTGCTCTGAGCTACTGCACCAACATATATTGCTAATATACTGGCCAACAGATTCAGTGTCAAATTTACCACTCTCCCCCCAAAGGACCAATCGCAATACCAGCAGATTGCCAGGCATGCAGTATTACTGCTGAATAGATTAAAACAGCACTGTCCAAGGCCAAGAATACAGCTTCTATGGGACCTGACAATATCCCTGGCTGTGTACTACATGAACTACAGAGTGAACTGGCACCTCACCTGTGTGCCCTGTTCAATCACAGCCTCACCTCAGGCTTTGTCCCTACCAAATGGTGCACTGCTGCAGTCATCCCTCTCCACAAAGGAGGAGCAACTACAGACCCTTTGAACTATTGCCCATTAGCCTGACGAGTCTAATATGCAAACCTATGGAACACATCATCATGGACCTAATAAACAAGGATATAGGGAATCTCCAAACTCTGGATCCCACACAGTTTGGTTTTGTGAAGGGTAGATCATGCCTGCTCAACTTGTTTGACTTCTTTGAGTCAGTCACCAGAGCTGTGGATGAAGGCAACATGGTTCATACAGCCTACCTTGATCTGACCAAGGCCTTTGATACCATTCCCCACTCAAGAATCATAGAAACACTCACTAAGCTAAGCATCAACCCCTATATCACTAGATGGGTTGCAAACTGGCTTACATATAGAACCCACAGTGTGAATGTAACTGACTCCAAGTCAGACTGCTGACTGACCAGTCACAAGCGGAATCCCACAGTGTTCAGTCCTGGGTTCTGTCCTGTTTGGTATGTACTTCTCTGAAGTCCAGGCCAACACAAAGAGACTCTGGCTGACAAAGTTCACAGATGATTGCAAGTTGGGAGCTATTATTAACTCCCCAAGAGATGTTGACATCCTACAAAAAGGCCTCACTGAGACCAATGACTGGTGTCAGAACCATGGCCTTAAGCTCAATGCCAAAAAACGTGTCATCATCTCCTTTGGGAAAAACACAGTTCCCAAGAATTACCACATCGATGGTAGTCCACTGAACACAGACGGTGTTATAAAAGATCTGGGAACACAGGTTGACAGCAACCTCTCTTTTTACCACCTTATTGCCACTGTGGTCAGAAAGTCCTTCTATGTGGCACATCTCATTATGAAGGGTTTTGCATCCAGGAAGAAAGAGGTTATTGTCTCCCTTTACTCTTCCCTCATTAGGTCAGACATTGAGTACAATGCCCCATTTGGCATGTACCTCACTAGACACCGGCAACAACTGGAGAGGCCACAAAAGTACCTCACAAAGAGGATCCTAGGCCTTTAACACTTGTCCTATATGGACAGCCTCAAAAACTCCAACTATTCTCTGTCTCATATCGGGTCTATATTATAAGATCGATTGTTGAAAACAAACAACAAATGGTTGACACCATATGGTTGATGTCTTCAAACGTCAACCTTATAAAATGACAAAAAAAAAAAAAGAAAAAAGTACCCTAATGGATTTAAGCAGGGGGCAAGCTCCAAGCACCCCCCGCTACTTAAATATACCAACACCGAGACTGCACTACATTGTAGTAAATGGAAATCTCCCCTTAATGGGGATTTCCATTTACACGCTCGAGATTCTGAGCATTCGATATTCTCGTGTCGACAATGTAAGATTCGACATTGTTGGCTTTTGAGAATATAATATAGACCCCTCATATCGCCTGCTTAGAGATGATCTCTGCTTGACTTACAAAGCCATGTCTGACCCAGCTCTGTTAGAAATGCTACATCTAAAGAAATCCCAATCCCTCCGCACCACATGCTCCAGAGACCTCAGCCTCATTACCACAATCAACAGAACTTGCTGGGGGGACAGGATCATAACCCAGAGACTCCCCATGCCATGGAATAGATTTCTGATACATGTCAAACAGAGCACATTACTAGCCCTCTTCAAGAGATCACCCTAGTGGTTCTACTTGTCAAAGGCACTGCTAACTAAGGTCGGATGGCAAGATGCCAGGGTAATCCTATGGGCTAGGCTTGTAAAGGCTCCAGGGCCATTAGCCTAGTACAAACCTATGAACTTAAGGTGCAGAGATAAGCTTAGCTAAGAGCAGCTAAACAAGGGGGTTTGTCTGAGGCTGTATTGTGTTATTCCATGAACTGAGGAGCATGTTCATACCCAGGGGAGGGCAATTTCTTACTATTTACATTAGCTAAGTGGGTTTTCACAGTGCACACCTGGTGTAAAAAAAATGTAAATAGCAGGACTATTTACATTTGGGCAGCAGGTTTATGCAGCATGCCTTGGGGCTTAAAAGGGGAGGAAATAGGAAGGAGAAAAAGGAAAAAAAAGGAAAACTACCAGAATTAAAGCAATCAAGTACAAATAACATAGCTGGCAGGTGGAATGCATGATAGTCAACCAATCAAACAGGCAGCATCTGCAGCACATCAGTATAAAGTATGGAAACACCTTACAGTGTGTTTTTTCCCACAAACACTGCACCAGTGGTGTATACATGTGAGGGAATTTTAACTGGAAAAATGATCGGGCTGACATTGCTTTTATCCATCAATACGTGCTAGAGGCTGACGGTGGAGAGAAGGATAATACTGACAACTGCCACAGACCAAGGAGAAGAGTGTTCAGACCCAGGGTAACTTACCAGGGTTACATGATCTGGAGATAGTAGAGTGCTGCATGGTGGACAAAGACATACTTCAGCAAATCAGCGAGCTGTGCCGACCTCAACTCAGACCTAGAACCCATCCTAGTGGATACCAAGGTATGTGTAGCCTTAAGAATTCTAGCTACAGGTACTTTCCAAAGACCTACTGATGACATTATGGGGGTCTCACAAGCATCTGCATCCAGGGTACTCCACCATTTCTTGGATGCCATGCGATCAAATGCTGGTGAGCACATTTACTTCCCCAGCACCCGTGAGGAGAGGACCAGCAATATGCGTCTCTTCCACCTTGTAGCAGAATGCCCAGAGGTACTGGGTGCCATAGACTGCACCCACATCCACATCAATGCACCACCCAGTGAACAGGGTAGGGTCTACATAAACCACAAGGGATTCCCCTCCATCAAATGCCAGGTCATGTGCAATGCCCAGGGCATTATCATGAATGTGTATGCTGACAGCCCTGGAAGCGATCATGACTCCCACATCTGGCATTTGTCACAGCTGTACCAGGCATTTGCCAGTGGGGGAATCCTGTATGGCCATCTGGTGGGAGATGCTGGCTATGCACTGGAGCCATGGATGATGACACTCATCAGAAATGCACACACCCACACAAGAATGCCATAATGAGGTGCACGCACAAACCAGGATCATTACAGAGCATGTGTTTGGGATGCTCAAGTCACGGTTCCGCTGCCTTGACATATCTGGTGGAGCCTTGCAGTACTCCCCAGCCACATGTGCACACATGTTCATAGTATGTGCCATGCTACACAATATGATCCTATGGAAACAGCTGCAGCAGAAACTGCATGGGGAAGGGCCACACAGCCCACCACCATTGCCAATGTCCCCACAGGCACAGAGGGACTCACAGGAAGAGATCCCTGAGCCTGCTCCCGTAGGCAGATGGAGGTGTGCCAATTATGCTCAGGCCTTGGCAAAGGGACAACGCATAGCACACACACTGACATTGTAGGGACCCCAGAGACTGACACCTCTCTGACTCACAAACAGTAAAATGGATGGCACACATCACATTTCCTGTAACTTACCATGTATAGGCAGTGCTGTGTGTATCCAACATAGGCAGCCTTCAAGCACTGTACTCATAACTGCTGCAAGCACAAGGTAAGTCTGTCTTCTTAACAATAAATGAATGGATTAGTATGTTCTGCTAGCATATCTATGGTAATGCTGCATGCATGCAAAGAAATGGGGTGGTCTACTGGGATAGCAGCACACAATTGACAGCGATGTGGGGCACCAGGAAATGTCTGGCCAAAACTGGCCACCACACACTATGCAGTAGTACCCAAGGTGGCTAACCCCACTGCAGTATATGTGTGGGGACAACTAACTTGGGGGTCAAGAGTTACAGGCATGGATGTCAGGGTGGGGGTCCCATAACCACCACTCACATCCAGACAGCAAGTCAGCTGTAGAAAACCACGGAAAAATGTCTGGTAAAGACACACAAACTGTGGCAATGTTGAAAACTCCTTACAGACTCACACAGTTATAGCACAGCAGGACCCGCAGTTGTAGTAAGGCTATGAAAGGTAAGAAGTCTGAAACTCAAATGTATGCCAATACAATCTGACCTGGGATCTTTACTGATATGCCTCTAGTCCCCAAGACAGGGCACAATAGTATGGTAAATGGAACCAAAATGTAAAGCAAATATCAGCACAGTCTGTGCAAATGTGTACAGTTGACAGGTGTGGCCCCCCATATACCCACACAAATGCAGTACCATGTATGTTTGCAGGTAAATAGCAGCATAGCACACATTGGCAGAGCTGTATCAATACCCATGAAAACATGTTGCCTGTCCACAATATGCAGGGGTCAATGAGCTATGTGTATCTGGAGTTAATACTGTCTGGATCTGGCCAGCACATTCTCCTGGCAGTTGTCTTGCCCTAGGTACAGTGCTGCCTTTGACAGGACCATGTGCAGATAACTGCAGTGCCAACTGATATGTGTGTGAATGACACCCACTACTCTGCCACTGCCATACCTGGAAGTCACAGTGCTGTGTGGGATATACTACACATATTAGTGACATCTTGAAGGATGTGTAGCTGAGATGCCAAGACTTTTGTGAATATAAGAGCTCTGTGGTACTGTTGCCAGTGGTTATTCTCAATAATCCTTTTTTATTATGTTTGCTTTTACATATAGGTTCATAGGTTCATACTAGGCTATCTGCCCTAAAGCATTTATAAGCCTAGCCAGAGTGTGTTTGGCTTTCGCCACCCATTTTAAATGAATTTTGCTATGCCCTTTTTCGAGGTTAGTATACTGTGCCTCTGTCTAACAGTGACACAGAAGTGATACCCAGGGTAAACCTACTATTTCCCATCCACTCATCAAGATTCCTCTTGAAGAGAGTCAATGAGGGACTCTGCCTAACCTGGACTGGGATTTTATTCCAGAGTGAAGGGAGCCTCTGGGTTATGAATCTGTTGCTCCAGCATGTCCTATTTATTTCAGTGCTGAGGTTCAAGTCTCTAGCACGAGCTCGATGGGATTTGGATTTTCTGAGGTGCAGCATGTCCATTAATTCCGGGTTGGACATGGCTTTATACATCAGGCACAGATCGCCTCTGAGCAGGCGGTATGCCACTGAGTAGAGCTGGAGTTTCTTTAACCGGGCAACATATGGCATCTGTTTGAGCCCTTTGATCCTCTTGGTGAGGTACTTTTGGGGTCTTTCCAGTTGCTGCAGGTGTCTGGTAAGGTACATCCCAAAAGGGCATTGTACTCAATTATGGGCCTGATGAGGGATGAGTAAAGAGGCAGGATGACCTCCCCTGATCTAGATGTGAATCCCTTCATGATTAGGTGGGCTATATAAAATGTTTTTCTAACCACTTTGGCCACGTGGTTGTCAAATGAGAGATTGCTATCAACTTGGGTCCCCAGGTTCCTAATTACTTCTTCCGTACTTAATGGATTACCACCTATGTGGTAATTTGTGGGCACTTTGTTTTTGCCAAAGGGGATGACTATACACTTTTTGGCGTTTAGCTTGAGGCCATGGCTCTGGCACCAGTTGTCTGTTTCAATGAAGCCCTTTTGTAGGATGCTTGTGTTGGCTGGAGAGTCTATTATGGAGCCCAGTTTGCAGTCATCTGCGAACTTGATCAGCCACAGTCCTTCCGTGTGTTAGCCTGTACCTCTGAGAAATATATACCGAACAAGAGAGGTCCCAGGACTGAGCCTTGTGGGACGCCACTTGTAACTGGTTTGGAGTCTGACATGGCTCCAGCAATTCTAACCATGTGGGTTCTGTCCTTGAGCCAGTTTGCAACCCATCTAGTGACATAGGGGTTTATATTTAAGCTGGTGAGCTTATCTATAATGCCCGAGTGGGGTATTGTATCGAAGGCTTTTGGAAGGTCCAGGTAGGCTGTGTGGGCCACCTTCCCCTCGTCAATGGCCTTGGTGACTGTTTCAAAGATATCGACCAGGTTTAAGAGGCAGGATCTGCCCTTAACAAAGCCGAACTGGGTAGGATCCAGTGTCTGTAGGTCCCCAATATCTTTATTTATGAGGCCCATGATGATCCTTTCCATAGCTTTGCAGACCAAGCTAGTCAGGCTTATGGGGCGATAGTTTCCAGGATCCGTTGAGGCACCACCTTTGTGTAGAGGGACCACTGTTGCTGTACGCCACTCTTTGGGTACATATCCTGTAGTAAGGCTGAGATTGAACAGTAGTTTTATGTTTGGGTTTAGTTCTTCTTGGAGTTCATGTAGGACACAGCCCGGGACACCGTTTGGTCCCATTGATGCTGTATTTTTTGCTTTGGAGAGGGCGGCTCTTACCTGAGCATCTGAGATGTCAGGGGGGCAGTACTTTGCTGGGATAGATAATTGCCCTTTTGGTGGGGAAGGGGGGGGGGTTGTGCTGAACTTGTCAGCTAGGATGTTGGCAATGTCTGTGGGTTCGGTGTATTTTTTGTCATTTTGGACTAATTCTGAGCATATCTGGGAATTCCCACCCAAGTTCCTAACATAACTAAAGAAAGCCTTGTGATTATCCTTAGTGTCCTCTGCAATTTTTCTCTCGAAGCTGGCCTTAGACGATTTTATGAGTGCCCATAGTTTTTTGCTAATACTGATCAGAGATGCCTTCCCTTTTTGGGATTTTGCTCTATCATGTAGTAGCTTCCTCCTTCTATTGTATAGTTTGTTTATGGCTGGGGTCCACCAGACAGGACGCCTAACTTTGGAGGATTGGGTCTTGGTTTTATTTGGGATTGCATGATCCATGCATTCCTGAAGGTGTTCATAGAATGCATTTATAAAGGACTCTGCGGTCTGGGCCGTATTTTCCACCAGCCCGGGGGCTTTGAAGGATTCCACCTCGGTTTGAGGAGTGTGAAATTTGCTTTAGAGAAGTTTTTCACTGTGGTTTTCTGGGCAGGGTCTGGGGTCGGGATGTGAATATCTAGTGAGATTAGTTTATGGTCTGATCGTACCAGTGTGGGATACACTTCTGGTCTGGAGCATAGAGTCCCCATGTTGGTGATGATCAGGTCCAGTATATTTTCCCCTCTTGTGGGAGTGGCAACAAGTTGTTCCATAGCATTTGCGTTTATAAATTCTAGGAACCTTTGGGCTAGGGTGTTGGAGCTAGAGTAATGCTCCCAGTCTATGGTTGGGTAGTTGAAGTCACCCAATATAATGGTGTTTGGAGAGACCTTCATATTTTCCAGTGTTCTCAGGAAGGCCGAGTGGGGTTCCTGGGTTTGGGAGGGTGGTCTGTAGTAGGCTATAAACTGGAAGGCAGTTTTACCCACTGTTAGTTGCACATGGATAGTCTCTGATGCTTCGTGCTGTGCCACCAACCTGGAGGTGTGGTTATCTTTGACGAATATTGATACTCCCCCTCCTTTTGTGGTTTGGTCCAAGTTTTGGGGCCGAAAAACATGGTATGAGGTATAACCTGGTAGTGCTGGGGTGCTCTCTGGAGCCTTGAACCAGGTTTCTGTTACTGCACAGATATCGATGTTCTTCTTGCTAAGGAGAGTTTTGAGTGCGTGCATCTTGAGGTTTAGACTTCAGGCGTTGAGTAGCATTACTTTTAGTTTCTTATCCCTTGTGATACCTATGGAGGTGGGTTTGTCTTTTGAGCCTTGCCTAAAAAAGGCACTATGGGGGTGGCAAGAGCCTTTGCCAATATCTGAAAGCCCAGGGGTGACAGGTGCAAGCCATCCCTAGCGAAGCATTGTGGCTTGTCGAGCATGTCATCCCAGGCAGACAGGCATTGGATCCCTTTTGAATGACACCAATACTTAAGCCAATTGTTGAAATTGATCATCTTGTCTTCATATTGTGGCATCATTCTTGGTGAGGGTAAGATGCTACTCAAGGTCAGGGTCATACCGGCCTGGGCTACATGCTCAGAGAGCTCCTCTATGTCTCTTTTCATGTATTCCAGGGAGGTACGTCTCTGGTCATTCACACCAGCATGGACAATGACTGAGTCATATTTGTACTTGCCTTGGAGTGACCTGAGTGCTTGTGTTATGTGGTGGATCCTAGCACCCGACAGGCAGCTCACCATGACCTTCTCCTTGTTCAGCCTGGTGAGCGGGACGTCAGTGTGCCTGACGATAGCGTCACCTATTACAAGTGTATCAGGTGTGTTGTTTAGCCTTAAGGGCTGTGACTGTTCGGAACACTGGCTTTGTGAGCACGTGTTTTGTTTTGGGGTAGCGGTTGCTTGGGTGTCTGCTTTGGAGGTCTCTGCTGCTTAGGCAGATTTTTATTTAGAGCCTCCGAGTATGGTTTTGTGTGTTTATGTGTTTGGTTTGCTGTCGTGGTAGGTCTATGTGAAACTGGAATTGTAGTGAGTGTGGTTTCCTTCTCCTCCTGACTGGTTACGCCAGTACTGAGTTGAGAGAGGTTAGCCTCCAGTTTGGCTATATGGTTGCATCTCTCACATGTGTTGGAATTTGTTGGGAGGAGGAGAGGGTTGTCTGTGTACATGAGGCAGTTGTAACATTGCCTCAAGATTCCCAGATTTACCAGCTGGACCGGAGAGGAGATTGACAACTGACCTTTGGACATGCTAGAATAGTATTGGGAATTCCTTTATAATTGAAAAAAAGGGCCAATGGGGAACAAAGTACTCAAGGGGAGTTTGTGAGGGTGTAGTGCTTTTTAATTTTTTAGTGCTGACTTATATAATTGCCTTAGTGAGCAAGTGCCAGGCTTTAGAGTGGGAATAGGGTGTTTATTATGAGAACTAGATCAGTTCTAAGGGAAAAAGTGAAGAGCAGACTTTGTGGAGCCGAAAATAGTTTAAACCCAATTAAGCGGCGCTGCCCGATACTGCACTATGCACAAAATCGTGCAAAGCCGCGCTAAAGCGGGTTTTATATAGGGGGACCTGAAAGAGCTAAAAATTGACCCAAAACGGTCAATAGACTACCAGATTCTTGTGCTGGGAACACTCCTCCAGGGAAAGATAGGCTGCTCCAAGCTCCCCACTGCCACTGGTGAACAAAGAAGCCTCCCTTTATCCAAGAAAGGAAATGGGCAACACAGGAACTTTCCAAAAGTCCAGAATACAGCAAATATATATATAATGGACATGCCTGCACAGTTGAATGCACTCTGTACCCACACCCATAACTCCCAACCTCTGACAGCAAGATGTCTGGACAAGGGCAGAAATAAAAGTGGAACAAAGGCACATTGATAGGCATGTGTTGTAAATATTGCCCTTACATACTGAGAAAATTGGTAGGGTGAGGGGTTTGCAGGAGCAGGAATTGTCTGAAGGTTACGTATTCCGAAACAGTAATGTCTATTATTTTGTAACATCACACTTCAATTATATGTAACTATCTTGCCAGAAAAACACAAGTTTATGTAGAAAGGATGAAACCTCTAGCCAAACACCTGGACAATCTGCCAAAAACTGTACAGGTGAGAGGTATGCCCATATAAGGGTATGGCATCTCAGGTCAGAAAGAAACCACACAAGCAGGAGATCCCCAGACAGTATATCACCAGGTTGCTCAACTGGTTACACAGCCATGTGTCATTACTACACTGGCTGTAGCCACTCCTCACTAATGGCCATGTTGGACAAGAATTTACATAGCTGCCCTCATAGGGTCATAGGTTCATAGGTGTGTACTAGGCCAACGGCCCTGGAGCCTTTACAAGCCTAGCCCATAGATGTGCCCTGGTATCATGCCATCATTAGGTCCCAGTGCCTCTATCAAGTAGAGCCACTGGACTGATCCCTGGGGTGAGCTTTTTATTTCCCATCCACTCATCAAGAATTCTCTTGAAAAGGGCCAGTGAAGTTCTCCTCTTGACATGTATGGGAAGTCTATTCCAGAGCATGGGCAGTCTCTGGGTTATGAACCTGTCCCTCCAGCATGTTCTGTTGATTGTGGTAATGAGGTTGAGTTCCCTGGAGCCTGTGGTGCGGAGGGATTGGGATTTTTTTAGGTCTAACATTTCTAACAGGGCTGGGCCAGACATGGCTTTGTAAGTCAAGCAGAGATTGCCTCTTAATAAATGATATGAGACAGAGAAAAGCTGGAGTTTTTTGTGTCTGTCCATGCAGTGCATGTGTTTAAGGCCTAGAATCCTCTTCATGTGGTACTTTTGTGGCCTTTCCTGCTGTTGCAGGTGTTTAGTGAGGTAAATGCCAAATGGGGCATTATACTCGATGATTGGTCTAATGAGGGAAGAGATGGTGACCTCTTTCTTCCTGGATACAAAACCCTTGGTAATGAGATGTGCCACATAGAAAGACTTTCTGACCACAGTGGCACTGTGGTGGTCGAAGGAGAGGTTGCTGTCAAGCTGTGTCCCCAGATTTGTTATAATGCCTTCAGTGTTCAGTGGGCTATCATCAATGTGGTAAATAGTGGGAAATGAGTTTTTTTGCAAAGGGAATGACAATGCATATTTTTGGCATTAAGCTTAAGGCCATGGTTTCAACATCCATCGTTGGTTTCAGTGAGGCCTTTCTGTAGGATGTGTACATCACCAGGGAAGTTAATAATGGCTCCCAGCTTGCAATCATTGGTAAACTTAGCCAGAGTCCCTTCATGTTGGCCTGGATTTTTGAGAAATAGATGCCAAACAGGAGAGTATCCAGGACTGATCCCTGTGGGATTCCACTTGTGACTGGACAGTCAGCAGTCTGACTTGGAGTCTGCTACTTTCACAATGTGGGTTCTATCTGTGAGCCAATTTTCAACCCACCTAGTGATATAGGGGTTGATGCCTAGTTTGTTCAGTCTATGAATAATCCCTGTGTGAGAAATGGTATCAAAGGTCATGGCCAGATCAATGTAGGCTGTATGATCTGCCTTGCCCTCTTCCACAGCTCTGGTGACTGACTCAGAGAAGTCAACCAGGTTGAGTAGGCATGATCTAGCCTTCACAAAGCCAAATTGTGTGGGATCCAGAGTTTGGAGATTCCCTATATACTTATTAATTAGGTTCATGATGATGCGCTCCATAGCCTCACATATCAGACTCATAATATTGGTCTATGCATCATACAACTAGTATTCCTCTGGTAAGTCACTATGATGATCTGAGGATGTCTGGCACTAGGTAATGACACAATATTTTGCATGTTTCAGACTACAGATATGTCAGAAAATGTCTGCTAAACAAAACAAGTACCCTGAGGAAAGTCATGTGTACTCCTGAGAGGTATGGCTGTAGAACACAAAACCCTGTAACTGGAGTACACCTATCTCTGGAATGGAGTCCACTCTAACTATAGAAGGTCACACTGGGCATGCTCCTACACTTAGAGAATCACAGGATATGTTGGAACCCACATCAAAATATATGATTGTATTGTGTACATATGTTCGTGCACACAGACAGCTATGTACACCTCAACTGTCCCCACACAGGATATGTTGGAACCCACATCGAAATATATGATTGTATTGTGTACATATGTCCGTGCACACAGACAGCTATGTACACCTCAACTGTCCCCACACACACACACACACACACACACACACACACACACACACACACACACACACACACACACACACGCACACACATGCACACACACATCAGACAGGATTACCCTCAGCTAGCTGTAGGTGGCCCATATGTGATATATCTGTATCTGTTGCATGAGATACACACACATATATATGGGCAACAGATAACAAATGTCAAGCATACACACACATAGATGTGGGGAACTGAGAGACAGACAGTGATACAGAGAGAGACACAGGTGGAGAGTGTCAACACACGAATACCTTGAATGGCATACAGTGATGTCCTGCCTGTGGACAGTGGCATACCAGTTGTAAACAGTTGCATGTGCCAACAAAAAAGGTGAGCCCCACTGTGTAACAGTACCGAAGTTGGGGTTATAAAATCACATAATCTGCCTGTGTTGTGTGTGTGCATGTGTATGTGTGTGTGTGTGTGTGTGTGTGTGTGTGTGTGTGTGTGTGTGTGTGTGTGTGTGTGTGTGTCCGTAGGTCTAAATATTAGGAGACTCTTCCCACTCAGTACACTTCACATTGCCTTACTTCACAAGATCTGCTGCTTTCATTCACCTTCGAAGTACCATTGGACACCAATCACCCTTATAAGCTCTGTAGCTTAGTGCATGCAATAACTGCGTAACACTATAACACAAATAACTAGATAGGTAGGGGTGCTAATCTCAATACTGGCAACTGTGTGTGTGTGACAGTTGTGTATGTGAGAGTGGGGAACCATGTGTTTGTTTGTTTGTAGGTGAAACAGTTTTATGCCATTCCCACCCACAACACTTCTCGGTGCCCCACTTTATCACTCCTGCTGAGGTCATTCCCCTTATCAGCACCTTTGGCCAATTGTTAACCCAATAAGCTCCATAGCATATGTGATAAGTGCATAACACTATAGTACAAATCATTAACTAGACACGATTTCTAATCTCAGATCTGGCAAATGAGTGTGTCTGTGTGTGTGTGTGTGTGTGTGTGTGTGTGTGTGTGTGTGTGTGTGTGTGTGTGTGTGTGTGTGTGTGTGTATGTATGTTTGTAACAGTATTTTGATAAGTCTCCCACCGACTGCCCTACTTTGTCACTCCTGCTGATGTCATTCCCCTTATCAGCACCTTTGGCCAGCTGTCAGCCTAGTAAGCTTCATACGGTGTGTGGTAACTGCATAACACTATAGTACAAATCACTAGCTAGACAGGGGCTGTAATCTCAGATCTGGCAAATTAGTGTGTGTATATGTTTGTAAGAAGATGTATTTTGATGTCTCCCACCCACTGCCCTACTTTATCACTCCTGCTGATGTCATTCCCCTTATCAGCACCTTTGGCTAGTTGTCAGTCCAGCAAGCTCTGTAGTGTGTATGATAACTGCATAACATTATATTATTAATAGCTAGGGGTTGTATACTCAGATCTGGCAAATGTGTGTATGGGTATATAAGTGTGTGTGTGTGTGTGTGTGTGTGTGTGTGTGTGTGTGTGTGTGTAAGTGTGTATGTTTGTAGCAAGATGTATTTTGATAAGTTTTACGCCCACTGGCCTTCTTTATCAGTCATGCTGATTTCATTCCCCTTATCAGCACCTTTGGCCAATTGTCAACTCAGTAAGCTCCATAGTGTGTGTGTGATAAATGTTTAACACTATAGTACAAAAAAATAGATAGGCAAGGGTTCTACTCTCAGATCTGGCAAATCTGTAAGTAAGTGTGTATGTTTGCAGGAAGAAGTATTTTGATATCCTGATGTCACTCCCTTATAGGTTCATAGATGTGTACAAGGCTAATGGCCCTGGAGCCATTACAAGCCTAGCCCATAGAAGTGCCCTGCCATTCTGGCATTCAATGTTAGTTTCCAGTGCCTCCATCAAGCAGAGCCACTGGAGTGATCCCTGGGGTGAACTTTCTATTACCCATCCACTCATCAAAATCTCTCTAGAACAGAGTCATCTAGGTGGTTTGCTTGATGTGCAGTCTCTGGGTGAGGAACATTTCCCTCCAGCATGTTGTGTTGATTGTGGTAATGAGGCTGAGGTTCCTGCAGTGTGTGGTGCAGAGGGTTTGGGATATCTTTAGATGTAGCATTTCTAAAAGAGCTAGGTCAGACATGGCTTTGCAGTTAAGAAGAGATTGCCTCTAATTAGGTGATATAAGACAATGAATATCTGGAGTCTTTTGAGTCTGCCTGTGTAGGACATGTGTTTAATGCCTAGGATCCTCTTTGTGAGGTACTTCTGTGGCCTCTCCAGCTGGTGTCTAGTGAGGTACATGCAAAATGGGCCATTATACTTGATTGGTCTAATGAGGGAAGAGTACACAGAGATGATGATCTCTTTCTTCCTGGATGAAAAACCCTTGGTAATGAGATGTGCCACATAGAAGGATTCCCTGACCACAGTGGCAATGTTGTGGTTAAAGGAGAGGTGGCTGTCAACCTGTGTCCCCAGATCTCTTATAACACCTACAGTGTTCAGTGGACTCCCATTGATGGAGTACTTAGTGGGAACTGTGTTTTTACCAAAGGGGCTGATGCATTTTGTGGTGTTAAGCTTCAGGCCATGGTTTCCACACCAGTCAGTGGTCTCAGTGAGGCTTTTCTGTAGGATATCTGCATCACTTGTGGAGTTAATGATTGCTCCCAGCTTGCAGTTGTCTGTGAACTTGGTCAGCCAAAGTTCCCTTGTGTTAGCCTGGACTTCTCAGAAGTAGATGCTGAACAGGAGAGTACCCAGGAGTGATCTCTTAGGGACTCCACTCATGACTGGCTGGCAGTCTGACTTGAAGCTCACTATTTGCACAGTGTGTGTTCTATCTGTGAGCCAATTTGCAACCCCCTAGTGATATAGGGGTTGATGCCTAGTTTGATGGGTTCATCAATAATCCCTGACTGAGGAATGGTATCAAGAGCCTAGGCCAGATTGATATAGACTGTATGCAGTGCCTTACTGTCATACACAGCCCTGGTGACTGACTCAAAGTCAACCAGGTTGAGCAGGCATGATCTCTCTTTCACAAAGCCAAACTGTGTGGGGTCTAGAGTTAGAAGATTACCTATATGTTTGTCGATCAGGTCTCTGATGATGGACTCCATAGCTGTACATATCAAACTCATCAGGCTAATGGGCTAATTCCCAGAGTCTGTAGTTGGTACACCTTTATGGAAAGGGATGACTGTAGCAGTGTGCCATTTGGGAGGGACAAAGCCTGAGGTGAGGCTGTGACTGAACAGAGCACACAGATGTGGTGCCAGGTATCTTTGTAGTTCATGTAGAATACAGCCAGGGATAATTTTGGGTCCCATGGAAGCTGTATTCTTGCCCATGGACAATGCAGGTGTAACCTGGGTGGCAGTAATCCTGGATGCCTGGCATTCTTCTGGCATTCTGATTGTTTCCCTAGGGGGAGATAGGGGTAAAGCTGGCACTGAAAGTGTTGACAAGAATGTTGGCAATATCTGTTGGCTCAGTATAGGAGTTAGCATTGTGTACTTGAGTATTGCTGTGGAGGTTCTTGCTATAACTATCAAAGGCTTTGTGATTGATGTCAGTGTCTGCTGCAATTCTGCCATCATAGCTGGCTTTAGATAATTTCATGAGGGATCTCAAGTTGTTTTTAAGACTAATAAGGGAGTTTTTCCACTCTTGGGGCTCCACCTTTTTCTGCAACAGTTTCTTACTTCTGTTGTACAGATTATTAATGGCAGGGGACCACCGGATTGGCCTCCAGTGTTTGGAGGAGAGTGTCATGGTTCTGATGGGTATGGCTAGTTCCATGCATTGATGTACATGTTTGTACAGTGCATTTGTGTATGATTCGGTAGTCATGCAGGTATTTTCCATTGGCATGGGAGCTGTGAAGTTAGCCACCTCTGTTTTTAAGAGTCCAAAGTCAGCTTTGGAGAAGTTTTTCAAGGTGCTTACCATTGTGGGGGTGTGGGTGAGATGTGGATTTCCATGGCGACTACTTTATGGTCGGAGCTGACCAGGTAGGGAATGACTACTGTTGTCAAGGAACATTCCCATATGTTAGTAATCAGCACAGGTCAAATATGTTGCTTCTTCTACTGGGTGTCAGAATGACTGGTCCAGGACATTGGAACTGATGAATTCCAGGAAGCGTTGGGCCAGTGTATTGGTGCTTGAGTATCTTTCCCAGCTGATGGAGGGGTAGTTGAAGTCCCCTAGCATGAGACTGCTGGGTTAGACCTTGGTAGATTCCAGGGTGTTGAGGAATGTGGATTGAGAGTCTAGGGACATGGATGGAGACCTATAACAGGCTATGACCTGGATTGCACTATTACTCAATGTCAGTTGTACCTGTAGTATCTCGGATGCATTATGCTGTGATTCTAGTCTAGAGGTGTGCATATCCTTTATTAATATGGAGACACCACTGCCTTTGGAGCTTGTGGTCCATGTTTTGGGGTTGACAGGTGTGGAATGAGTTATAACCTGGTGGTGCAGGGGTGCTGTCTCCTGCTGTAAACCAGGTCTCCATTACAGTACAAATGTCAATTTGAGGAGTGCTTTGAGTGGCTGCATTTTGAGATTTAGATGTCTAGTATTGAGCAGCATGACCTTCAGATTCCATATATGTATAGCTGGTAATATGATTTGGAACACCACCACCTAAAAAGGCACTATAGGGGTGGCAAGACACTTAGCCAGTACCTGAAAACCCAGGTGTGACAGATGCAGGCCATCTCTGGCAAGCAAGCCATTGCAGTCTTGTCAATCATGTCATCCCAAGCAGACAGATACTGGATACCCAGAGAATGACACCGGACACTTAAGCCAATTGTTAAAGTCACTCATTTGTTGTTTGTACTGTGGTATCATTCTAGGTGACAATAGTATACTGCTCAGGGCTACTGTCATACCTGCCTGGCCCACATAGTCTGAGAACTCCACCATGTCTCTTTTCATGTAGTCCAGAGAGGTATGTCTCAGGTCATTCACGCACACATGGACAATGACAGAGTGATACTTGTAGTTTTTGTGGCATGACCTCACTGGGTGTGTTATGTGTTGGATTCTGGCACCTGATAGACAGCTGACTGTTACCTTCGGCATGTTCAACCTAATGAGTGGGACATCTGTGTACCTCATGATTGAGTCACCTATGATTACTGTATCAGGCAAGGTGGTTAGCCTTAGGGGCTTAGACTGAGGGGCACACTGTGTAGGTGAGATATGTGTCCTGTGGTTTTCTGCTGTCTTATGGTGGTCGAGTGTGTGTCTGTCATGGTGGTCTCTGCTGTTTGGGTAAATGTCTATTGACTGCCTCTGTGAAGGTGGGTATGTGTTTTTTGTTTGTATGGCAGAGCTATGATAGCGGGTGTTCTGGAGGGGTATGTGTTCCATGTGGTGTGGTGCAGGTGTTGACCCTTCTCCTCATGACCAACTAGTCCAGTCCTCACTGAAGAGTGCATATCTTCCAATTCGGTGATATAGGGGTATCTCTCACAAGTCTGACCATTGGGAGTTTTGAGGAGATGGTTGTCTGTGTACATGAGGCAGTTGCAACAGTGCCTCAGAATGCCCAAGTGCACCAGGTTGATGGGCAAAACCAAAGAGAACTGCACTTTAATCATGCCAGGAGGGGTGGTCATAACTACTAAGTACTGGAGCTAATTCTGTGAGGAACAACTACTGCTGATGGCTGTCAGGTGTGCTAGAATAATTGATACAAAAACCTGTTGAAGTGCTAAGCTATTAGCCTATTTGAAGTGCAGAAGAGAAAGACTTAGCAAGATCTAAGGGAAAAACTGAAGGCAGACTTTCTGGCACCTGTAATAGTTTACCTCAGCTGTGCAGTTATCAGCACCTTTAGCCAGCTGTCAGCCCAGTAAGCTCTGTAGCATGTGCGATAACTGCATAACACTATAGTACAAATAACTAGATAGGCAAAGGTTCTACTCTCAGTACTGGCAAGTGTGTGTGTGTGTGTGTGTGTGTGTGTGTGTGTGTGTGTGTGTGTGTGTGTGTGTGTGTGTGTGTGTGTGTGTGTGTGTGTGTGTGTGCGCGCGCGCGCATGTGTGTTTGTGCAAGAATCATATACTGTGTGGGTTATACCATTTTGAGTTGGTACCACCTTGTAAACTTCACATCACCCTACTTTACTAGGCCTGCGGTTGTCATTCATCTTAAAAGTACATTGGGATTAGGTGAAATCATATAAGTTCTGTGGTGCATCTGATAACTGCATAACACTATAGTAGAAATAACTAGATGGCAACTGTGTGTGTGTGTGTGTGTGTGTGTGTGTGTGTGTGTGTGTGTGTGTGCGCACGTGTGTGTTTGTGTGAGAATCATATACTGTGTGGGTTATACCATTTTGAGTTGTGTACCCCCCTGTAAACTTCCCATCACCCTACTTTACTAGGCCTGCTGATGTCATTCACCTTAGAAGTACTTTGGGACAAGATGAAATCATGTAATCTATGTGGTATGTCTGATACCTGTGTACCACTGTAGTAGTAATAGTTAAATAGGTAGAAGTTGTAATCTCAATACTGGCAACTGTGTGTGTGTGTGTGTGTGTGTGTGTGTGTGTGTGTGTGTGTGTGTGTGTGTGTGTGTGTGTATGTGGGTGAAGATCATAAATCTAAACCTACCACCCTAGAACACAAAAAAGGAAAAAAACTAAGGGTAATGCTGCTCAATGCCAGAAGTCTAAATCTCAAAATGCACTCGAGGCCCTTCTCAGTATGGAGAACATCGATGTCTGTGCAGTGACAGAAACCTGGTTCAAGGCTCCTGAGAGCACCCCAGCACTATCAGGTTTTACCTCTTATCATGCGTTCCGGCCCCAAAATCCGGACAATACCAAGAAAGGTCTTCACTGAAGAGTGCATATCTTCCAATTCGGTGATATAGGGGTATCTCTCACAAGTCTGACCATTGGGAGTTTTGAGGAGATGGTTGTCTGTGTACATGAGGTAGTTGCAACAGTGCCTCAGAATGCCCAAGTGCACCAGGTTGATGGGCAAAAGCAAAGAGAACTGCACTTTAATCATGCCAGGAGGGGTGGTCATAACTACTAAGTACTGGAGCTAATTCCGTGAGGAACAACTACTGCTGATGGCTGTCAGGTGTGCTAGAATAATTGATACAAAAACCTGTTGAAGTGCTAAGCTATTAGCCTATTTGAAGTGCAGAAGAGAAAGAATTAGCAAGATCTAAGGGAAAAACTGAAGGCAGACTTTCTGGCACCTGTAATAGTTTACCTCAGCTGTGCAGTTATCAGCACCTTTAGCCAGCTGTCAGCCCAGTAAGCTCTGTAGCATGTGCGATAACTGCATAACACTATAGTACAAATACCTAGCTAGGCAAAGGTTCTACTCTCAATATTGGCAAGTGTGTGTATGTGTGTGTGTGTGTGTGTGTGTGTGTGTGTGTGTGTGTGTGTGTGTGTGTGTGTGCGTGTGCGTGTGCGTGTGTGTGTGTGTGTGTGTGTGTGTGTGTGTGTGTGTGTGCGCATGTGTGTTTGTGCAAGAATCATATACGGTGTGGGTTATACCATTTTGAGTTGGTACCACCTTGTAAACTTCACATCACCCTACTTTACCTAGAGCCTCGGTTGTCATTCATCTTAAAAGTACATTGGGATTAGGTGAAATCATATAAGCTCTGTGGTGCATCTGATAACTGCATAACACTATAGTAGAAATAACTAGATGGCAACTGTGTGTGTGTGTGTGTGTGTGTGTGTGTGCGCGCTTGCAGTGTGTGTGTGTGTGTGCACGTGTGTGTTTGTGTGAGAATCCTATACTGTGTGGGTTATACCATTTTGAGTTGTGTACCCCCCTGTAAACTTTCCATCACCCTACTTTACTAGGCCTGCTGATGTCATTCACCTTAGAAGTACTTTGGGACAAGATGAAATCATGTAATCTCTGTGGTACGTCTGATAACTGTGTACCACTGTAGTAGTAATAGCTAAATAGGTAGAAGTTGTAATCTCAATACTGGCAACTGTGTGTGTGTGTGTGTGTGTGTGTGTGTGTGTGTGTGTGTGTGCGTGTGTGTGTGTGTGTGTGTGTGTATGTGGGTGAAGATCATAAATCTAAACCTACCACCCTAGAACACAAAAAAGGAAAAAAACTAAGGGTAATGCTGCTCAATGCCAGAAGTCTAAATCTCAAAATGCCTTTTCGAGGCCCTTCTCAGTATGGAGAACATCGATGTCTGTGCAGTGACAGAAACCTGGTTCAAGGCTCCTGAGAGCACCCCAGCACTATCAGGTTTTACCTCTTATCATGCGTTCGGCCCCAAAATCCGGACAATACCAAGAAAGGAGGGGGTATCCATATTCATCAAAGACACCCACACCTCAAGACTGGTGGCATACGATGCATCGGAGACCATCCAGGTGCAATTAACCATAGGCAAGACTGCTCTGCAAATTGTAGCATGTTACAGGCCACCCTCACAAACTCAGGAACCTCACATGGCCTTCCTGAAAACACTAGAGGATAAATGTATCACCAAACACCATCATACTAGGTGACTTCAATTACCCTAATATAGACTGGGAACACTACTCAAGCCCAAACACCCTAGCCCAAAAGTTCCTGGAATTCATAAACTCAAATGCCATGGAACAACTAGTCACCATCCCCACAAGAGGAGAAAACATACTTGATCTCATCATCACGAACATGGGAGCACAATGTTCAACACGAAGTATACCCCTCACTGGTGAGATCAGATCACAAACTAATCTCGCTGGAGGTCCTCATCCCACCCCACCTGAAATAAAAAGACCACAGTAAAGAACTTCTCGGCCGACTTCACACTTCTAAAGACTAGTGTGGTCTCCTTTAAGGCCCCGAGCCGACGGAAAACAGTACTCAAGCAGCTGAATCACTTACAAATGCCTTCTACCAGCACCTGCAGGACTGCATGGATAAGGCAATCCCAAGCAAAACAAAGACTCTTTGTACCAAAGGCAAGCGTCCACTCTGGTGGACCCCAGCCATAAACAAACTCTACAACAAAGGAGGAAGCTACTACAAGATAGAGCAAAATCCTTAAAAGGTAAGACACCCTTGATCACTATAAGTAAAAACTAAGAGCTCTCATAAAATCATCCAAAGCAAATTTTGAGAGAAAAATAGCTAAAGACTCAAAAGACAATCATAAGGCCTTCTTTAGCTATGTTAGAAACCTGGGAGGAAACTCCCAGATATGCTCAGAACTAGTTCAAAATGATGTGAAGATTACTGATCCTACAGACATTGCCAACATACTGGCTGACAGGTTCAGTGCAAACTTCTCCCCTCCCCCAAAAGGAGAGATATCTATACCAAGCGGTGCAGCTCCCCAAACATCTCCAACGCCCAAGTGAGAACTGCTCTCCAAAGCAAAAACACAGCATCCATGGGACCTGATGGTGTCCCGGCTGTGTGCTCCGAACTCAACGAGGAATTAAACCCACAGCTAGGACAGCTGTTTAATCATAGTCTTACCTCTGGATACGTCCAGGGGTGGCACTGCAACTGTGGTCCCACTTCACAAAGGCGGTGCCTCCACCGACCCTGGAAATTACCGCCCATTAGCTTGACAAGCCTTATCTGCAAAGCCATGGAGAGGATCATAATGGACCTCATAAATAAAGACATAGGGAATTTGCAGACTTTGGATCCATCCCAGTTTGGCTTTGTCAAAGGCAGATCATGCCTTCTAAACTTGGTTGACTTTTTGAAATAGTCACCAAAGCCATTGATGAGGAAAGGCAGTCCATACAGCCTACCTCGATCTGGCGAAGGCCTTTGATACAATACCCCACTCGGGTATCATTGAAAAACTCATCAGCTTAAATGTTAACCCATACATCACAAGATGGGTTGCAAACTGGCTGAGTGACAGAACCCACAGGGTCAGAGTTGCTGGCGCCATGTCAGACTCAAAGCCTGTCACAAGTGGTGTACCACAGGGCTCAGTCCTGGGCCCACTCTTGTTTGGCATCTACTTTTCCAGTACAAGCAAACACAGGAGGGTTATGGCTGACAAAGTTTGCAGATGACTGCAAACTGGGCGCCATAGTAGAAAACACATCTGACACAGATATCCTTCAGAAGGGTCTCACAGAAACGGATAACTGGTGCCAGAGCCATGGCCTAAAGTTAAATGCCAAAAATGCATAGTCATACCCTTCGGAAAAACAAGGTTACCCCTAGCTACCAAATAGGTGGCAATCCACTGAGTACAGAAGAAGTTATCAGGGACCTGGGGACCCAGGTTGATAGTAGTCTGTCATTCGACACCCATGTAGCTAAAGTAGTTAGGAAGACCTTCTACATTGCCCACCTTATCATGAAGGGATTCTCATCTAGATCAAGGGAGGTCATAGTCTCCCTATACTCATCACTCATCAGACCAATGATTGAGTACAATGCCCCATTAGGAATGTATCTGACCCGACACTTGCAGCAGCTGGAGAGGCCACAAAGTTCCTCACCAAAAGGATAAAGGGTCTCAAACATCTGTCCTATGCTGCCCGACTGAAAGAACTCCAGCTCTATTCAGTCGCACGCTTGCTCAGAGGTGACCTTTGCCTAACATACAAGGCCATGTCAAACCCAGATTTGATGAATATGCTTCACCTCAAAAATCTAGATCCGTCAGAGCCACAAGGGCGGGAGACTTAAACCTTGACACGGCTATTAATAGGACGTGCTGGAGGGATAGATTCATCACCCAAAGACTCCCTATGCTGTGGAATAAAATCCCGGTATATGTGAGGCAGAGCACCTCGCTGGCCTTGTTCAAGAGAAATCTTGACCAATGGATGGGAGATCGCAGATATACCCCAGGGATTACCTCAGTGTCACTGCTCAACAGAGGCACAGCAAAATAATGGGTATAGTTCCCCATACTAAAGGGGTGGCGTAAGCCACAAAACTATGGGCTAGGCTTGTAAATGCCCTCGGGCAGATAGCCTAGTATGAACCTATGAACCTATGAACCTATGAACCTATATCCTGTTTGACTAATACCATCTTGATGTGTGTACCATCATTCCTGTTTACCACCTCCCAATGGCATTACTTTGTATAGCGTGGTAAAGGCATCTGCCTCACATACAGCATGTTAAGCCACTGTGCAAGCCATACCAGTCCTCTGTACAGATGTCTATGGAATATCCAGATGTTTGCAACCTACATGTGGTCTGTGTCCCTTAGCAATGCCCATGTATGTGATATTGTTGCCAAATCGTCCACAGTGATTGTAGTGACACACATGTCAGCATCAGGTATCATACCTGAGTGAAACATCATGCTGATATATCGTCTGCTACACTATTACTTGTCCAGGCTTGTAGGAGCAATACATGACTCCACATCCTATTTCTGGTGGGTTATCTCACCATCCATGAAGGCATTCAGAACATTATGTGCTGTAAGAGGTAATGTGTTATGTCCCATGCATATAATCTATGTGGTGCATGTTATGTGTATGCAGTACTACAGTAAATCAAAGTGGAAATGTAGGTTTACTAATCTGTCTATTACCAACTGTGTTTGTGTTACTGTGTGCATATCCCCTGTGTCAGTCCTTACTGTGTGTTGCAAAGGATATACCATTTTGTCTCCCTGTTCCACCTGGTGAACTCAAGAATGCATACTTCAAACCTGTCATGCACAGTATCATGCATGCCATCATCAACTGCATCAGGGTTGAGTGTATGGGAAAGAAATGGCAGGGCCAACAGGTGTGGACAGGTGAATCTGTTGCAATTAATGTAATGGCTATGCTTGTGAAGGACCTGCTGACAGTACTGCAATAACCTATTCTGTATGTACAAGTCTGTGGTACCACACAACACTGAGCTGACATGTCTGAAGGCTACCGGTCTTTGACAAGGGGTATGTAAGCAAGGTCAGATTGTCTGAAAACAATGTCCCTCATACATGGTTGCATGCATACACACCTGGTACATGTACATGTAAAGCTGTTCCTTGCCTATGACATGGTCAGTGTATTCCCACTCTGTCATACTCCCTCTTGGGAATGTCTGCAGGGCCACAGCCTGGAGACACACAGACACCTGGAACACAAGCAGAGTACAGCATATCAGACTACATTCAGTCAGTATTACTAACAGCAATAATGCATCCTGGCTAATAAGGTACATACACCTGTATGTGTACCCATAGCAAATGCAAGCAGACAGCACCTTACATAGTATTACATAGCTGCATTATACTATATTCACCCTGTGTATCAGACCCTTATTAGCATGTCCCTGCATCAATGTTATTTATTTATTTATTTTTTATATTTATTTTACATTTGTTGACTGGGCTTAGTCTAGCTGAACATATGTCCATTTTCAGTAGAGGCCCGGGGAGAAAAGCTCCAAGACAGATACAAACAGACAATAAGTATTGTTAAAAAAAACAAGAAGTAGACATAGGAGATATTTTATGCATTTAACAGTACATTTCATAAAACTATATACAAAGTTTAGAGCAAGATAGATACATGTGCTAGTGGCTAAAAAATAGTAACCAGGTTCTTACTAGATGCTTTCCATTGCACTACAGAAGATTCATTTAGTGGAGAGAGTACAGTTAGAAAAGATATTAGTAGCAGTAATGATAGGTTAGTCAGGGTTGCTACAAGGGCACAGCCAGTGTGTTTTGAGGAAGGTTTTAAGTTTTTGTTTTAAGAGTGGTAAGGAAGGAAGGGACGTAAGTTCAGTAGGTAGAAGGTTCCAGTTTTTCCCAGTTCTGTTTGAGAATAGATAGTCCCCTGCCATGTTGTGAGACTTGTTGATGTTAACTAGGAGTTTATTTGATGAACGCAAGGCATTAAGATTTTTATAGGGGGTTATGAGGTCTGAGCGTATTGGAGTATTGTTTGGCTATTAAAGCATCTTATGGGCAATTGTAAGTTGGTTGAATTGAAGCTGATTTTGAAGTTCAAGCCATCCGAGTTGTTTGAGAGTCTGACAGTGTTGGGTTCTGAAGGGTTTACCAGTGGCAAATCTGGCAATATTATGATAAGAGAAAACTTGCAGAGAAAACCAGTTTAATAAAAAGCAGAGCTTTCTGGCGTAACCCTTCTTCAATACTAATACATTCAAACACTAAACTCTAGAAGCTTAAATACAGGTCTAAAATCACATGACCAGCAGCCAAATGAAATCATGTGACAGAAAACAAATTAAAAATTAAAGACATATACATATAAATATATTAAAAGATGTGTAGATACACAGTATAAAATATTTACTTTACAATATTACGTAGCTTAACTAACACAGGTTTTAAACTGACAGTGCTGTTTAAACCAGGATGAGTGTCAGCAGTTAATCTCAATATCCATTCAAATTCTTTGAGCTCAAAGTTGTTGACATCACCACCTCTTTCATTTGGACATAGAGCATCAATCACTCTAAACTTAAATGTATGTGTTTCACCACAAGTTTTAATATGTTTACATAGTGCATTATTGTAATTTCTCCTAATTTCAGAATTATGGTCTATAACACGTTCCTTAAGCTTACGTATTGTTTTTCCACGTAAAATGAACTGCATGAGATGCAGGTAGCCATATAAACCACAAAGTGGTGTTACAAGTAGCTGTAATTTTAAAATTAAATACTTGTCCATTGGCAGGATGAGTGAAAATATCACTACCATTCCCTAAGATGTAAGCACAGGCAACACAGTTAAAACATGGAAAAGTACCAGTTTTAGCAGCCAATTGTGTATAACAGGGTCTATAAAATCTTTATAACAGAGTAAACTTTTAATCGTCCTCATATTTTTATATGTAAAATGTGGCTTGGTGCCCAATATAGTTTTTAGTTCATCCAATGCCATCAGAATGGGCCAGTTCCTGTTAATAATTTGTCTAATTGAACTTGACCTACCATTAAAAGTTGTGACGTACCTTATTTCATGTTGAGTAATGGTGTTATTACACTGACTATCTGTGAGGCTTGACCTATCTTCCAAAAAGTTGGTATAAGTGATGTCTGCCTAGCTTCCATTACATCAGATTTAAGCTTGGATAATAAATTCATATCATATCCACTAGAAAAAAAGTCCTCTACCATATTATCAAGTTGTGAAACAAATGTAGTATTATCAGTAGTTAGTCTACTTGCTCTAATAAATTGAGATTTTGCTACACCTTTAAAGACATGTGGCATGCATACTACTGTGATCGTATATCTTCCATTACTAACATCCTTTCTATAAATACTAGTGTTTAATATGCCATCATTCAATTGTAGTTTGACATCTAAAAACATATACTGCTGTCAGACACATCCATTTTAAATTTCAAAAATTAGTACTAGAATTTAAATAATCAATGAAAATATTCAAATCATCCAAAGTACCATTCCATATTAGTAGACAATCGTCTACAAATCGCTGATAGAAACTAATGTTACTAAGAAATAGATTTTGTGCATTAAACAAATAATTGCATTCCCATTGGTAAAGCACTAAATTAGCGTAAGTATTTGCTACGGATGTGCCCATAGCTATGCCTGTTAACTGAAGAAATAAGGTATTATTAAACATAAACACATTGTTCCTCAGAACTACATCCATAAGGCAACAGATATTGCTAATGAGCCTATGGTCAGGACTAGGTTGAGAAGACAAAAATTCTCTAAGTAGTTCTATTCCCAGATCATTGGGGATAACTGTGAAAAGGGACATGATATCAAGTGTCACTAAATAATATTTCTTGGTATTTAAATCAGTTTTTACATTATTATACCATACCGTAGCTTTGACAATAAATCACAAGTATCCTTTAGAATAGAACTACATTTAGGTAAATAAACTTCTAATTGCCTATGCAAATAAACTGATATGGGTTCAGTAACCCAACCACCTCCAGAGACAATCGGTCTCATGGGTGGATTTTCCAGGGATTTATGAATCTTAGGGATCCCATATAAATGTGGAATAAGAGGACAAGGTACTGTAAAATAGTTAAAAAGATCAATATCTATGTCATTATTAAGCTGCAGCTCATACACAACCATGTTCACATAACTTATACAATTTTTACATCAGTTCTAGTGATAACTTTAAAGGCAGTATCATCATTTAAAAGCAGAGAAACAGCTGAAAAATAATTATCACGATTCATTAAGACAGCCTTGCCACCTTTATCAGCTTGTTTTATAATAATGTCATTACACTGTTGTAAACTTTTAAGGCTTTATACTCAGAGAAGCTTAAATTATATGCCTTGTTTTTAACGGGTTTTAAATAGAGTTCTCTAATCTGAAACTCAAAATGTCATGAAAAGCCTTTAGTACAGGAACACTAACTGGCATAAAAGTGCTACTACGTTTACAACATTTTTCAGGCAGGAGTATTACCAAATAGCAGTCTTAAGTTGAGATTTGAACAAAGATTTTAGTTCTGTTAAAGCAGAGACAATATTGCCACAACCATATGGCATAAATTTAAAACCTTTACTGAAAAGCGAAAAGTGCGCTGATTGTAATTCAAAAGTGGAGAGGTTTAATACACTGTTCATTTGCGACTTACTTTGTTCAGTCCTAAAGGGCTTTGATTCTTCCTTTTGTTTGTAGATGTAATTTGTGTAGACAACAAGCCCCTCGACTTGGGGGATTTATTTCCAACTGCTTCTGGTTGTTCTAACTGAAGCTTAGGTACAAAGCTAAAAGTAAGTTGTTGAGTCTTTTTCCAGTTAGCGTATTCACGTTGTCAGCGCCATCATTCTTACTTGATCCTAACAGATGCGCATGCTGCTGGTTACAGACGTAGGTATAGGTTGGACTATCCCATCAGATGTTGTATTGGGGGGAATCTCTTTAGTTGTAGGTGTTTCTATGACATTAGTGTTGCATACAGGTTCATCAAAAGTATCTAAGGCATCAAGTGCTTCTTTATAAGTAGGCTTTTGATAATTAGAGGTTGTATGATAATCAGATTTAGGCCAAGAAAATATTCCCTTTTGGAAGTCCCCAATGTCACGTAAAAGTTTACGTTTCTTAGTAGCTTCCATTCTTATGTCGAGGGTATGCAGTCTATCTAGCATTTGCTGATAGACATGAATTAACTTAGAAAAAACAGAAAGTTCCATAATGGCATTTTCCATGGTGAAGATTTCTTTTTTATATTCATCTTCTATTTTAACAAAGAAATCATTCATTAAGCACATATAGTCTATTAAACCTCTCCACTTTTGAATTACAATCAGCGCACTTTTCGCTTTTCAGTAAAGGTTTTAAATTTATACCATATGGTTGTGACAATATTGTCTCTGCTTTAACAGAACTAAAAATCTTTGTTCGAATTCTCAACTTAAGACTGCTATTTGGTAATACTCCTGCGCCTGAAAAATGTTGTAAACGTGGTAGCACTTTTATGCCAGTTAGTGTTCCTGTACTAAAGGCTTTTCATGACATTTGCGAGTTTCAGATTAGAGAACTCTATTTAAAACCTGTTAAAAACAAGGCATATAATTTAAGCTTCTCTGAGTATAAAGCCTTAAAAAGTTTACAACAGTGTAATGACATTATTATAAAACAAGCTGATAAAGGTGGCAAGGCTGTCTTAATGAATCGTGATAATTATTTTTCAGTTCTATTCTAAAGGATACTTGTGATTTATTGTCAAAGCTACGGGTATGGTATAATAATGTAAAAACTGATTTAAATACCAAGAAATATTATTTAGTGACGCTTGATATCATGTCCCTTTTCACAGTTATCCCCAATGATGTGGGAATAGAACTAGTTAGAGAATTTTTGTCTTCTCAACCTAGTCCTGACCATAGGCTCATTAGCAATATCTGTTGCCTTATGGATGTAGTTCTGAGGAACAATGTGTTTATGTTTAATAATACCTTATTTCTTCAGTTAACAGGCGTAGCTATGGGCACATCCGTAGCAAATACTTACGCTAATTTAGTGCTTTACCAATGGGAATGCAATTATTTGTTTAATGCACAAAATCTATTTCTTAGTAACATTAGTTTCTATCAGCGATTTGTAGACGATTGTCTACTAATATGGAATGGTACTTTGGATGATTTGAATATTTTCATTGATTATTTAAATTCTAGTACTAATTTTTTGAAATTTAAAATGGATGTGTCTGACAGCAGTATATGTTTTTTAGATGTCAAACTGCAATTGAATGATGGCATATTAAACACTAGTATTTATAGAAAGGATGTTAGTAATGGAAGATATACGCATCACAGTAGTATGCAGCATACATGTCTTTAAAGGTGTAGCAAAATCTCAATTTATTAGAGCAAGTAGACTAACTACTGATAATACTACATTTGTTTCACAACTTGATAATATGGTAGAGGACTTTTTTTCTAGTGGATATGATATGAATTTATTATTCAAGCTTAAATCTGATGTAATGGAAGCTAGGCAGACATCACTTATACCAACTTTTTTGGAAGATAGGTCAAGCCTCACAGATAGTCAATGTAATAACACCATTACTCAACATGAAATAAGGTGTCACAACTTTTAATGGTAGGTCAAGTTCAATTAGACAAATTATTAACAGGAACTGGCCCATTCTGATGGCATTGGATGAACTAAAACTATATTGGGCACCAAGCCACATTTTACATATAAAAATATGAGGACGATTAAAAGTTTACTCTGTTATAAAGATTTTTATAGACCCTGTTATACACAATTGGCTGCTAAAACTGGTACTTTTTCATGTTTTAACTGTGTTGCCTGTGCTTACATCTTAGGGAATGGTAGTGATATTTTCACTCATCCTGCCAATGGACAAGTATTTAATTTTAAAATTACAGCTACTTGTAACACCACTTTTGTGGTTTATATGGCTACCTGCATCTCATGCAGTTCATTTTACGTGGGAAAAACAATACGTAAGCTTAAGGAACGTGTTATAGACCATAATTCTGAAATTAGGAGAAATTGTGACAATAATGCACTATGTAAACATATTAAAACTTGTGGTGAAACACATACATTTAAGTTTAGAGTGATTGATGCTCTATGTCCAAATGAAAGAGGTGGTGATGTCAACAACTGCCTTGAGCTCAAAGAATTTGAATGGATATTGAGATTAGCTGCTGACACTCATCCTGGTTTAAACAGCACTGGTCAGTTTAAAACCTGTGTTAGTTAAGCTACGTAATATTGTAAAGTAAATATTTTATACTGTGTATCTACACATCTTTTAATATATTTATATGTATATGTCTTTAATTTTTAATTTGTTTTCTGTCACATGATTTCATTTGGCTGCTGGTCATGTGATTTTAGACCTGTATTTAAGCTTCTAGAGTTTAGTGTTTGAATGTATTAGTATTGAAGAAGGGTTACGCCCGAAAGCTCTGCTTTTTATTAAACTGGTTTTCTCTGCAAGTTTTCTCTTTTGAGTTCGTGTTTTGCAGCTGGTTTTACTTGTAATATTATGATAAGAGGTAGCAAGTTTGAGAAGATTCTTTTTGGATAGGTTAGTGTATATTGGTGAGGGATAGAGTAGAGTAGAGATTAGATGGGAGTGGGCAATGGTAGTTCTTGCTATTTTGACTCTGTACAGGGACCCCATTTTTCTGTTAACTGATTTTATAGTGGTGTTAATGTGGGTGTCGAAGTTAAGGTTGTTGTCTATTGTAATCCCAAGGAGTTTGGTGGTAGAGTCTGGGTATATGAGGGTACCATTGTTAGAAATGACTGAGAAATCTATTAGTGTGGACCTACAAATAGGAGTAAAGAGCAGGAGCTTTGGTTTTTTTTTTGGAATTCAATAGGAGGCAGTGCTTTAATAACCATGTCTCGACTATTCTAAATACTTTATGGGTTTGGCATTGCGGTTCAAAAGCAGATTTAGCTGTGCAGATTAATGTAAAGTCATCTGCATATTGTATACAAATTGCATTGGGAATAGCTAAGTAGAGATCATTAATAAAAATTGAAAATAAGAGAGGACCTAGAATGGAGCCCTGGGGGATGCCCAGTGTGACTGGCAGGTGGGATGATAGATTATTTTCCCAGTGCACTGCTTGTTGCCTATTGCTCAGGTAGGAAGTAAACCACTTTACAGATTGAGTATCCAGGGAATGTGATTTGAGATTATTGATAAGCAATGTGTGGTTTACCATATCAAAAGCCTTTAAAAGATCAATAAATACTGCTGAAGAGAGTACACTGTTATTGCAGTTTCTATTAATGGTGTCTGTAAAGAATAGGAGAGCAGTGGTGGTACTATGGAATGGCCTAAAGCCATGTTGGCCTTTATCTAGTAAGTTGTGTTATAGATGACAGGGATGTGGCACAGGTATCATCATATGCACATGGTGTGGTGTGGGTTTGCCAGAGGCCTAGGCTAGGCTATATGGTTGATATCATGTGTGTGTGTTTGGAGGGGTAGCCAATGGATGGGTTGTGCGGAGGTGCTATGTATGTCTGGAGGTGACCTGCCTGTGATACAGATGTGTGTGTGTGTGTGTGTGTGTGTGTGTGTGTGTGTGTGTGTGTGTGTTTGTGTGTGTGTATATATGTGTGTGTGTGTGTGTGTGTGTGTGTGTGTGTGTGTGTGTGTGTGTGTGTGTGTGTGTGTGTGTGTATATATGCACACAGTCACACCATGTGGCTGCCCAACACAGGGATATGTTGAACAGCTGTGAACCGTACATAACAGGGTGTCCAGTTCACTGTCTCTGGCCACGGACATGGGAACTGGTCCTGCCAGGGGTATCACTGGCACCACCAGGCCCAAGGCCAGATTCAATACTGCTTCCTGATGGTGACTCCTGTCTGCTGGATCCATGCCCCTGATGGGACCAGCAGAACCATGTGCCCATGGCCTGCTCCAGTGTGATGTAGTCAGCAACCCCCCTTTGGTAGTGCTGGTGCCACTACAGGAGTGTGAAGGTGCATGGCCCCGTAGACTCTCAGCTGTTGTTTGTGCTGACTTACACCCACGTGGCCGATGCGCATCTCCCACCACAAGCTCTAGCACAGACATGCCACAGTCAAGGATTGCCAAGGTCTTACCCCACTGTCTATTCATGACCTCAGTATTTTGATGTGTGGCCTCAACAAGGTCATGTATGTCACCACGTAAATCAGGAAGAGTTGCATCCACCACCCTAAGTCTTTGTCTGGTGTGGTGTTCACTACATGCCTGTGCATCCATGACAGCCCGAAACATGTGTCTGGTGATACCTGCTGTGGCACTTTTAACAGCGGCTTGATGAGCAGAAGTCCTCCTACAAGCACCCCGCCCATCTGCCTATGTGCGGCCTCGCCTGCAGTCTGGCTATGACCTGTGTCTACACTCACATCTGCCATAGTCACCACACTAGCTTGTTCCATGCCACCACCTGCCAACTGTCCATCATCTGTAGTTACTGGTGATGGGGTATGTGTGGGCATTGTCACTGTGTGTGGGGATGGTGTGGAGAAGAGTGGGATGCCAACCAATGGCACAGATTCAACCCCTGACAACCCCACCTGTACCTCACTATTCCTATCATCATTGTCAGAGTCTGCAAAGAAAATGACATCAGTTTCCAAGCAGGAGGGACCCTGAACCCCATTGCCACCTGTGAGGGGAAGGCAACATATGTACATTAATACCTACACTTTGAGGTTGGCTGGTACACACATGCACACACACACACACACACACACACACACACACACACACACACACACACACACACACACACACACACACACACTTACAGGTGAGGTGGCACAAATCTGTTACACTGACCACACATTACCCAAATGGTGATACTCATGACACATGGCCCACAACATCATGCATTGCAGCCAGTTTTACTACAGGTAACTAACAATATAGAGTTCTGGTAAACATGAGTAGTGTTAGTAGGTGATGGTTCTTCCCCAGCACAGACTGCACCCATGTACACATCATTGCTGTTCATCTGCATAGCACAGTGGCAAGTACTACAGAACATACCTCACAACTGTACAGACCCTTGCAGGATGTGTAGATGTCTGGCTCATATGTTTTCTCTGTTTCTCATAACCCCTGTTTGTCTGATATATAACTGGGATGATCTGAGGAGAGATGTCACTGATTAATGACATACATTAGAGTTTCAGACCTCCAAACCAGCAGTAAATGTATGGTCACACAATCCCTGTTACACCACCAACCTTCTAAACTTACAATGAGTATGATAACTGTACACAACCCTGTTAACATGTCATGTTCTTGTAATATATAAGATGAGACAGTAATGCATTCAAATATATTACCCATCTTTCATGTGACATATGACCTGTGCAGTCCAATTGATAAACAAACAAATGTGTTACGTGTAAAATATAATGACTGAAATATGTACAATATGGTGATTGCATAAGTGTGCACACCCGTAAAATGATACTTTGTTGAAGCACCTTGTAAATGGCTTACTGCATTATGTGTCTACTCTTTCTTGCAAAGGTCACCCAACTCTGTCAGATTGCAAGGGCAGCTATTGTGCACAGCCCTCGTCAGGTCACACTGGGGATTTTGGGTCTATATTAAATCATTGAATGCTTAGATCAGCGAAAGCTTACAAACTCGAATGCTTAGAACAGCAATTTTCTTCCAAGGGGAAAAAAAATCGCTGTTCCAAAAAAAAAAAAAAAAAACCCACACTCCCCCTACTTAAATATATCGACTCCAAGATTGCACTACAGTGACGAAAATGGCAAAGTAACGGACGTGGTCAAGCAATTTCTTTCCCAGGGAAAGAATTCGCTTATATGCCGCTTCGTCATTTTGCCTTTTCATCTTTTCAAGTTCGACCAAGATGCATTTGAAAGAATGCATCTTCGGTCATCTAATAGGAACCCAGGGTTTTTCTATCTGGTGTAGGTCTAGGATCTGGCTGAGCCAGTCCATAACCATGGGTGTGTGTTCATGTGGAGCCATTCTTAAGTAGCTTTGGATGTATGCTTCAGGTCTTTGTCATGGTGAAGGCTGACACCCCTCCCCATCTTCAGCGTTCTTGCAGACACCTAATGGATTTGGGCCAGACGTTGGTGTTATTTGGAAATATTCAGAATTCCCACCACCATGACTACAGGCCCAGTTCTGGCTTTGGAACAGCATCCCCACAGCAAGCCACTGCCACCAGCGTGATTCACCATGGGGATGTTGGTCTTCAGGTTAAGAGAGGTGTTGCTTGGGTACTACACATACCTTTTGGTATTGTGACTGTGAGGTCGATCCATAGTCTCATTACACCATAACACATTTTTACACATGCCTTTGGGAGACTTGCTGTGCTGTATTGCAAATTCTTTCCACCCCTGGATGTTTTTTGGTGTGGGGAAATGCTTCCATCTTCTGACCCTACCCCATATGCCAGACGTATGCAGAATACGGGAGACTGTTTTCACATGTAGTACACAACATCAGTACTTGCAAGAGATTCCTGCAACTCTCTCAGTGTTGCTGTATGTCTCCTGACAGCCTCCTTTACCAGGTTTTGACATGTTTTGTCATCATTTTTGGAGGGACATCAGGTTCTTTTCAACAGCACTGTTCTCCCATATTCAATCCACCTTTTGACGACTGTCTCCACTGTGTTCCATGATGTATGCAATGCTGTGGTAATGTTGTTGTACCCTACTCTTGACTGATACCTTTCAAATATGAGATCCCTTTGCTGCTTTGTAAGCTGTCTGCAAGCCATGGCTGTTGCTGTTGCAGGCAACTGAGCAAATAGGTTCATAGGTTCATAGGTGTGTACTAGGCTAATGGCCTTGGGGCCTTTACAAGCCTAGCCATAAGATTACCCTGGCATGGTGCCATCTGACCTTAGTTCCCAGTGCTTCTGTTGAGTAGAGCCACTGGAGTTATTCCCAGGGAGAATTTTCTGTTTCCCATCCACTCATCAAGATTTCTCATGAAGAGGGTCAGCGAGGTGCTCTGCTTGACATGTATGGGAAGTCTGTTCCATAGCATGGGCAGTCTCTGGGTTATGAACCTGTCCCTCCAGCATGTTCTGTTAATTGTGGTAATGAGGTTGAGGTCTCTGGAGTGTGTGGTGTAGAGGGATTGGGATTTCTTTAGATGTAGCATTTCTAACAGAGCTGGGTCAGACATGGCTTTGTAAGTCAAGCAGAGATTGCCTCTAAGTACACGATATGAGACAGAGAATAGTTGGAGATTTTTGAGTCTGTCCATATAGGGCAAGTGTTTAAGGCCTAGGATCCTGTTTGTGAGGTACTTTTGTGTCCGCTCCAGTTTTTGCAGGTGTCTAGTGAGATACATGCCAAATGGGGCAATGTACTTGATGATTGGCCTAATGAGGGAAGAGTAGAGGGAGACAATGACCTCTTTCTTCCTGGATGCAAAACCTTTCGTAATGAGATGTGCTACATAGAAGGACTTTCTAACCACAGTGGCAATGTGGTGATCAAAAGAGAGGTTGCTGTCAACCTGTGTTCCCAGACCTCTTATAATGCCTTCTGTGTTCAGTGGACTAACATCAACGTGTTAATTCATGGGAAGTGAGTTTTGCCCAAAGGGGATAATGACACATTTTTGGCTTTGAGCTTAAGTCCATGGTTCTGACACCAGTCAGTGGTCTCAGTGAGGCCATTCTGTAGGATGTCAACATCACTTGGGGAGTTAATTATAGCTCTCAACTTGCAATTGTCTGTGAACTTTGTCAGCCAGAGTCCCTTCATGTTGGCCTGGACATCAGAGAAGTAGATACCAAACAGGAGAGGACCCAGGACCAAATACTGTGGGACTTCACTCATGACTAGTCAGAAGTCTGACTTGGAGTCAGCTACTTTCACATTGTGGGTTCTATCTGTGAGCCAGTTTGCAACCCACCAAGTGATATAGGGGTTGATGCCAAGCTTACTGAGTGTTTCTATGATTCTTGAGTGAGTATGGTATCAAAAGCCTTGGCTAGATCAAGGTAGGCTGTATGAACCACCTTGCCTTCGTCCACAGCTCTGGTGACTGACACAAAGAAGTTGACCAGGTTGAGCAGACATGATCTACCCTTCACAAAACCAAACTGTGTGGGATCCAGAGTTTGGAGATTCCCTATATCCTTGTTTATTAGGTCCATGATGATGTATTCCATAGCTTTGCATATCAGACTCGTCAGGCTATTGGGGCAATATCTCCCAGGGTCTGTAGTCACTCCTCCTTTGTGGACAGGGATGACTGTAGCAGTACGCCATTCAGTAGGGACAAAGCCTGAGGTGAGGCTGTGATTACAGCAGACTGTTATTTGGTGTTACTCAGAGTGCCTTTACGTAATGGCAGGTGTGTACCCAAGCAGACTGAATGCTATCAGTAAATCACAAGCTGCTGCAATAAAATATTATTTGAAGGGTGTGTACATGTATGCATCCAGCTTATTGTAAAGTTTGTATACTCCATATTTGGTGCTCAACATATTGATTTTACAAGTGAATTGTTCATGATATAGGTCACATTACTGGTTGGAAAAGGTGTGGACTGACATATTGTGGTCTCAATTTTTATATATCACAAACACCTGGCATCTTAACAGGGGTGTGTACACTGTTTATATCCACTGTATAAGAGTAATGTTTCACACATGTCCCTACCCTATGCCATTTGTCCCCCCATTTTGTTGGTCTCTGTCCAGAAGTCTTTCACTGACAGGTTGTGAGGTATGCTACAGGAATATTACATTCTCTTCAGATAGGCCCCTGTGGTGACCACTGTGATGCAATGCAGTTAACCTCACCACAAGTGAACATGCACATAAAACAATATGGCTATGAGTGACAGTTGTGTGCATGGTAAATTGCATGGCCTTCTCATGCCTGGAGTATTAGCAAACCACAACAGAACAATTCCATACTCACCAGCTTCAGGCTGCTGTTCCACATGCAGACTGGAGGGATCTAGGTAATTGTGAGAAAGAAGTATTGTCAGCAGACTCACATGTGGCATTGGTACAGGATGGATGCAACATGTCTGCACATTTACAGTATAACCCCCAGTACTAAACAGTTTTCTGTCCTTCACCATAGATGTGTACTTCTGTGCATTAGAAAACCCCATCCACAACTACAATCTGACCTGATACAGGCATGTAGATACTCTACAAATACAGGTATGTCTGCTACACTAGTCTAGTAATCTCCACTGGGGCCTTTCCTGCATGCTCCTTGTCCATTGCCTGGGTGCCACCCACCTACAAAATGTGGGGGCTCTGTATCCTGATGTTGTACTGGGATGGGTGCCCCAAGGTTGCTGAGGAGCTCCTTGGTGGGTGTCACTGCTGGCTACAAGGTTGAGCACCCACCTATGGCTGTGCGGTCCCTGGCCATGGCAGCAGCCCTTGGCCAGGCATGGTGTATGAGGTCATTGCACAATGCTGGACCTGCTCTTATGTATGCACATGCAGGCCGACATTGTTTACCCTATGGACAAGGGTGTCCCACAGGCCAGTGCTCTGTTGCAGATGTTGCTGGCTCCAGCCAAACATTATGGCATGGTTCTGTAGTATGGCTTCTATGATTATATTTGTCTCAGCCGCTGAGAAAGTTGACCTTTGCTGATGCAACATTGCACCTGTAAGACATAAAAAGGGAAACACATCACAGGACCTCATAGATATGGCAACAGTATGTACAGAACCTGCACATCTACATTGAATGCCAGTAGCCACCACTCACCCCATACCATACCCCTGTAATCTATCAGCACTGTATCAGCTTGCATTGCACTCCTGGTTCTGATGTGCCACATCCCCCCCCCCCAGTGAGGGCCAGTTAATTGCATAATCCTCTATTCCTCATTCATGTCTGTGTAGAGGGATGACATTGGCCATCTTCCATGTGGCTGGGGTGTGGATGGTGCCGAGGCTTGGTGTGACTACAGTGTGTAATGGAGCTGGGACCACATGCCTGAGTTCATGTAGGATGCGGACAGGGATGTTATCAGGTCCCATGGATACTTACATTTGTTGCCTTTCAGTAGGCAATATGTACCTGCTCACTGGTGATGAGGGGAAGGGTGTGGGTGCTCTGCATATCCACCTATAGTGATGCTGAGCCAGCGGGTGATGATTGCCCTAAACCTATCTGCAGCAGGTTGGCTATAGCTATGTTGTGTGTGTTTGTGGTCTGATTGACCACCATTACAGGGTGGTTTGGTTTGTTGCCTCTGAGGTTGCAGACATATGTGAAGATGGCCTTGTAAATGGCATTGGAGGATGTGTCCAATTTGTACTCATAGTGAGCCTTACAGTACTCCACCTATGACCTTATATGCTTGATCAGACAAAGGCTGATGATGCCAAGTTGGTACCTGATCCTACTTTTCCCTGTACAGCCAATATAGGGACCAAGTCTGTGGTTTGTGTATTGCGGCTGTCCAGCAAAGGGGATTACTCTACTTTGGTGGAGGCAGGTTTTACAAGTAAGGTATTGCTGAGTCCATACAGCTATGTAAGTGTTCATATAGCTATTTGTAACAGGCATGGACACAAAAACATAACACAGTTGGACACCTCTACAATTTCAAACTGATAATCATGCTTATTGTAGTATCCATGGCTCTGCCAGGGCAATGCAACAACCAGTAGCTGTAGAAATGTCACTGTGTTAGATGCCCAGTAACTAAGATTACACACATGTACAACATGTACAGCTTATTTAACTGACATTTTGCACCCCTTGTCTGTTGTTATGAGGTGGCCAGATACACCTACTCATACTCATGTGCACAGGTAATACCTGATATACATTTCAGTTCTGTGTTAGTATGGCACAATGTATTCACAGTCTTGCTGCCCAGTCATTCCTCTCAACCCATTAGAGCAGGACATCTGTAGGATGCCACACCCATAGGGGGGGTGGGCAATGGGACAAAATTAATGACGCTGTCTTAATATTGCTGTAATACATTTGAGTCATTCGATAGCACAGTAGCGTTTATATTGACAGACATACCCTGGAGGATGACCAACACTCATATGGCAGGAAAAGAGGAGAACGACTAGGAGTGTGGTAGTGAGAATAGAGGATAAAGGCTAGGAGTGTGGTAGTGAGGGTAAGAACTTTTAATGTTGGCAGTTTGACTTATATAGGGATAGAGATAGCTGATATGATGGCCAGAGAAAGGCTGATATATTGTGTGTGTACAAGAGACCAGATGGAAAGGGAGTACAGCTAGGTGTATCGGAGGCAGGTCACAATTGTGCTATCAGGGTGTGGATGGGAGGAGAAAGGGGGTAGGTGTTGTCCTGAAGGAACAGTATGCCAAGAGGGTTTTTGGAGGATGATATGAGTGTCTGATAGAGTGATGTTTATAAAGCTGGAAATTGATGGTGTAATGATAAATGTTTTAGTGCATATGCTACGCACGCTGGTTGTGCGGTGGATGAAAAAGAGTAATGTGAAGTCAGTTGGATGACATGGTGATGACTGTACCCAAGGGTGAGAGAGTGGTGACTGAAGCAGATTTCAATGGCCATGTTGGTGAAGAGAACAGAGGGGATGAGGAAGGAATGCAGAGTGGATGAGGAAGGAATGGGTATGTATGGTGTTAAGCAAAGGAATGCAGACAGTGAGATGGTAGTGGATTTTGCAAAAAGGATGAACATGGCTATGGTGAGTATGTACTATAACAAAAGGGAGGAGCATAGAGTGACATACAAGAGTGGAGGGAGAGGCATACAGGTAGAATATATCCAATGTAGGAGGGCCAGTTTGAAGGAGATTGGAGACTGTAAAGTGGTGACAGAGGAAAGTGCAGTTAGGCAGCATAGCCTGTTGGTCTGCAAGATGACGCTGATGATCAAGAAGAGGAGGAGTGTGAGAGCAGCACCAAGGATCAAATGGTGGGAACTGGAAAAGGGTGATTGTGAGGTGGAGTTCAGGGAAGAGTTAAGACAGGCATTGGGTGGCAGTGACGATTTACCAAATATAAGGGTAAGTACAGCAGAGCTAGTAAGGGAGATGGCTAGAAAGGTGCTTGATGTGACATGTGAATGGAGGAAGGAGTACAAGTACACCTGGTGGTGGACTGAGGAAGTACTGGACAGTATACAGAAAAAGAGGTTGGGAATGAAGGAGTGGGATTGTCAAAGAGATGAGGAACCTTGACGATTGGATGGGAGAAAGGAAATTCACCCCAGGGATCATGTCAGTCGCCCTGCTAGACAGGGGTCCAGGAAAGTAAATAATGTGGGAAGAAATAGCCAGGGAATTGTTATGGCTAGGCTTGTATAGGCCCTAGGGCTGATAGCCTAGTACCAACCTATGAACCTATGAACCTATGAAAGTAGACAGAAGTATAAGGAGATGAGGTGCATGGCAAAAATAGAGGTGGCAAAGGCTAAGGATGAGGCATATGAAGACTTGTATGACAAGTTGGACACTAAGGAGGGATAAAAGGACTTGTACTGAATAGGTAGACAGAGGGACTGAGCTAGGAAAGATGTGCAGCAGATAAGAGTGATAAAGGATAATGAGGGAAACGTACTCACAAGTGAGGAGAGTATGTTGAGCAGATGGACAGAGTACTTTGAGAAGCTGATGAACGAAGAGTATGAGAGAGATGGTTGGATGATGTGGGTATGGTGAATCAGGAAGTGCAATGGCTTACCAAGGAGGAAGTAAGGATAGCTATGAAGAAGATGAATAGTGTAAAGGCTGTTGGTCCACATGACATACCTGTGGTAGAATGGTGGTGTTTAGAGGAAATGGCAGTAGTGTTTTTAACCAGATTGTTTAATGATATCTTGGAAAGTGTGAGATTGCATGTGGAGTGGAGAGAAAGTGTTTGTGAACCCTTTTAAGAATAAGGTTGATGTGCAGAGCCATAGTAACAACAGAGGGATAACATTAATCAGTCACAGCATGAAGTTATGGAAAAGAGTAGTGGAAGCTAGGTTAAGCAGGGAGGTGATGAGTAGTGGTCAGCAGTATGTTTTCATGCCAGGAAAGAGCACTTCAGATGTGATGTTTGCTCTGAGAGTGTTGATAGAGAAGTACAGAGAAGGTCAAAAGCTGCTTTGTGTCTTTCTGAACGTAGAGAAAGCATATGACAGGGTGCCTAGAGAGGAGTGTGGTATTGTATGAGGAAGTCATGAGTGGCAGAGATATATGTAAGACTGGTACATGATATGTACAGCTGTGGTATGACAGCAATGAAGTCTGTGGTCGGAGTGATGGATGCATTTAAGGTGGAGGTGGGATGACATCAGGGATCAGCTGTGAGCCCTTTCTTATTTGCAATGGTGGTGGACAGGTTGACAGACAAGATCATACAGGAGCCCCCATTGACTATGATGTTAGTAGATGGCATTGATATCTGTACTGAGAGTAGGGTACAGATTTAGGAGACCCTGTAGAGGTGGAGATATGCTCTAGAGAGGAGAGGAATAAAGGTCAGCAGGACTAAGACAGAATATCTGTGTGTGAATGAGAGGGAGGATATTGAAATGGTGAGGATGCAGGGAGTACAGTTGGCAAAGGTGGATGAGTTTAAATGATTGGGATCAATATTTCGAGTAATAACAACTGTGGAGGACAGGTGAAGAAGAGAGTACAGGCAAGATGGAGTGGGTGGAGAAGAGTGGCAGGAGTGATTTGTGACAGACAAGTGCCAGTAAAAGTGAAAGGGAAGGTCTACAAGAGGGAAGTGAGACCAGCTATGTTATATGGGTTGGAGACAGTGTCATTAACAAAAAGGCAAGAGTCAGAGCTGGGTGTGGCAGAGTTACAGATGTTATGATTTGCACTGGTTGTGATGAGGGTGGATAGGATTAGCAATGTGTATATGACAGGGTCAGCCCATGTTGGATGGTTTTGAGACAAAGCCGGACAGGCAAGATTACAAAGGTTTAGACATGTGCTGCAGAGGGATGCTGAGTATATTGGGAAAAGGATGATAAAGATGACGCTAGCAGGTAAGAGGAAAAGAGGAAGGCCTCCAATAAGGTTTCTGGATGTGGTGAGAGAGGACATGGATGTGGTTGGTGTGACAGAGCAAGATGCAGAGGACAGGCAGAAATGACAACAGATGATCCGCTGTGGTGACCCATAACGGGAACAGCCAGAAGAAAAAGAAGGATATGTTGTAATGTCAGCCTTTACAGATTTGCCAGATATAACACAACTATGAGTAAATGACTACAAATATGAGGCACACATATGGTTAGTGTGCATAACACTGGACAGTGTAATGGTATGAGCTCAGTATATCACATGCAGTTCACCACACGTGTGCAAAAGTACTTTACTATGCAAACGTCATGGAAAGGTCACTCACATTTCTGAGACAACCAAGTGTATCATAGTTGTATTCACAAGTAAAATATAGATATGTATGACATCCCAGTAACTGGCGTAGCATTGTCACAGTAACTATTGTTCAACACACACTCCATTAGTACTCATATGTGAACATCCTTGACTGGGGTGACTCAGGGCCCTGACTTATGATCTATGTCATGCAGACAGACCCAGATGATATGGCCATAGGTTCTGATCAGCAATATATCAGTACAGCAAGTCTTGTTGAGACATATATGTTAACATTCCTATTTCCCATTCTTAGGTTATAGGTTCATAGGTAGGTACTAGGCTATCTACCCAAAGGCATTTATAAGCCTAGCCAGAATGTGTTGGCTTTCACCGCCCCCTTAGATTAGTTCCCTGTGCCTCTGTCCAGCAGAGCCACTGAAGTGATCCCCGGGGTAAACTTCCTGTTTCCCATCAAGGTTTCTCTTGAAGAGTGTTAGTGAGGAGCTCTGCCTAATGTAGATTGGAATCTTGTTCTAGAGCATGGGAAGTCTCTGGGACAGGAATCTATCCCTCCAGCACATCCTATTTATTGTTGTGGTGAGGTTTAGATCCCTAGAGTGTGTGGCTTGAGGGGATATGGTTTTCTTTAGGTGGAGCATGTCCATCAATTCCGGGTTGGACATGGCCTTTTATGTCAGGCAGAGATCACCTCTGAGTAGGTGGTATGTAACCGAGTACAGCTGGAGTTTCTTCAGTCGAGCTGCATAGGGCATCTGTTTGAGGCCAGTGATCCTCTTGGTGAGGTACTTCTGTGGTCTTTCTAGCTGTTGCAGGTGTCTTGTAAGGTACATCCCAAATGGGGCATTGTACTCTATGATGGGTCTGATGAGTGATGCGTAGAGGAGCACAATGACCTCTTTTGATCTGGATGCAAACCCTTTTGTGATTAGGTGGGCCACATAGAAAGATTTTCTAACCACTTTGGCAATGCGATTATCAAAGGAGAGATTACTATCTACTTGGGTCCCCAGATCCCTTATTTTGTCTTCTCTATTTACAGGGCTACCACCTATGTGGTAATTTGTGGGTATTTTGTTTTTTCCAAAGGGGCATTTAGCTTGAGGCCATGGTTTTGACACCAGGTATCTGTCTCAGTGAGACACTTTCGGGGGATGTCTGTGTCAGCCAGAGAGTCAGTTATAGCCCCTAATTTGCAGTTGTCTGCGAACTTGGTCAGCCATAGTCCTCCTGTGCTTGCCTGTACCTCTGAGAAGTATATGCCAAACAGGAGGGGTGCTAGGACTGAGCCCTGGGGAACACAAGGTGAAACCGGTTTAGAGTCTGCAACTCTTACCATGTGGGTTCTGTCCGTGAGCCAGTTGGCAACCCATCTCATGATGTAGGGGTTTATGTTAAGGCTGGTGAGCTTGTCTATAATACCAGAATGGGGAATGGTGTCGAAGGTCTAGGTAGGCTGTGTAGACCAACTTTCCCTCGTCTATAGCCTTGATAACTGTCTCAAAGAAGTCCATCAGGTTTAGGAGGCATGACCTGCCCTTAACAAAGCCAAACTGGGTAGGGTCCAATGTTTGGAGGTTCCCAATGTCTCTGTTAATGAGATCCATGATGATGAGCTCCATAGCCTTGCAGACCAAGCTAGTCAGGCTTATATGGTGATAGTTCCCAGGGTCTGTTGTGGCTCCACCTTTGTGGAGCAGAATAACTGTTGTTGTGTGCCACTCTATGGGCATGTAGCCTGTGGAGAGGCTGAGTTTGAACAGTGTATTTAGGTGAGGGGTTAGTTCATTTTTGAGCTCATGTAGAATGCAGCCTGGAGCACCATCCATTCCCATTGACGCTGTGTTTTTGGCTTTAGAGAGGGCTGTTTTAACCTGAGTGTCTGTGATTTCAGGGGCACTACATTGTTCTGGTATGGTTATGGGCCCTTTTGGGTGTGGGGGGGGGGTGAAGTTTGTACTGAACCTGTCTGCCAGGATGTTGGTGGTATTGGTCAGTTCAGTGTATTTTGTGCCATTCTGCACTAACTCCGATCAGATTTGGGAATTGCCACTTAGATTCTTGACATAGCTAAAGAATGCATTGTGGTTATCTTTGGAGTCCTTGGCAATTTTTCTTTCGAAGCTAGCCTTGGATGATTTTATGAGGGATCGTAGTTTCTTGCTGATACTGATCAGGGATGTCTTCCCCTCTTGGGATTTTACTCTTTTCTGTACTAGTTTCCTCCTTCTATTGTATAGCTTGTTTATGGCAGGGGTCCACCAGACTGGTTTTCATTTCTTGGAGGAGTGAGTCTTGGTTTTGTTTGGGATAGCATGATCCATGCATTCTTGTAGGTGCCCATTGAGTGCATTAGTAAAGGATTTTGCAGCTTGGGCAGCGTTATCTTTTAGCATGGGGGATTTGAAACTTTCCACCTCACACTTAAGTAAAATGAAGTTTGTTTGTGAAAAGTTTTTCACGGTAGTTTCTTTGACAGGGGGTGGGGGCAGAATGTCGATATCCAGAGTGATTAGTTTATGGTCAGATCTAACCAGTGAGAGGTTGACCTCAGTGTGGAACACTGGTCGCCCATGTTGGTGATGACCAGGTACAATATGTTGTCACCTCTGGTGGGGGTGTTGACCAGTTGATGCAGGGCATTTGAGTTTATAAATTCTAGGAAATGTTGGGCAAGGGAGTTAGTACTTGCATAATTCTCCCAGTTAATGTTTGGGTAATTGAAATCACCCAATATCAGGGTTTTTGGTAGGACCTTTATGTTTCCCAGTGTTTTCAGAAATGTGGAATGGGGGTCCTGGGACATGGTGGATGATCTGTAGCAAACTACAATTTGAATTGCAGTTCTGCCCATTGTTAGTTGCACGTGGATGATCTCTGAAACATCGTGCTGTGCCACTAACCTGGAGGTGTGGGTATCTTTGATGAATATGGATACACCCCCACCTTTTGTATTTCAGTCTGGGTTTTATGGATGAAATGTATGGTATGAGTTGTAGACTTGTAGTGCTGGTGTGCTCTCTGGAGCCTTAAATCAGGTTTCTGTTACTGCACATATATCGATTTTCTCCATACTGAGGAGTGCCTCGAGTGCGTGCATTTTGAGGTTTAGAATTCTGGCATTGAGTAGCATTACCCTCAGTTTTTTGTTACTTGTGCTATTTACTGCAGTGAGCCTTGCCTAAAAAAGGCACTATGGGGGTGGCAAGAGCCTTGGCCAGTATTTGAAAGCCTAAGGGTGACAGGTGCAAGCCGTCTCTAGCGAAGCAGAGTGGCTTGTTGAGCATGTCATCCCAGGCTGTCTGACACCGGATCCCCTTTGAATGACACCAAAAGCCAATTGTTGAAATTGATAATTTTTTTATATACCGTGGTACCATTCTTGGTGAGGGCAGGATGCTACTCAGGGTCAGGGTCATACCAGTCTGGGCTATGTGATCAGAGAGCTCGTCCTTGTCTCTTTTCATGTAGTCCAGGGAGGTACTGCTCAGGTCATTCACACCAACATGGACAATGACAGAGTTGTATTTGTACTTGTTCTGGATTGACCTGAGTGCTTGTGTTATGTGGCGGATCCTGGCACCCGACAGGCAGCTAACAGTAACCTTCTCCTTGTTCAGCCTAGTGAATGGGACGTCAGTGTGCCTGACTATAGAGTCACCTATTAATAGTGTGTTGGGTATGTTATTTTGCCTTAAGGGCTGTGATTGCGTGGCACAGTGGTTTTGTAAAGTATGTGTTTCATGGTTTGGTTTGGGGGTGGAGTTTGCCTGGATGTCTGCTTTGGAGGTCTCTGTTGCTTTTGCTGATTATTATTTAGACCCTCCGAGTATGTGTTTGTGTATTTATGTGTGTTTTTTGCTGGTGCTGGTTTTATAGGTCTATGTAAGACTGGTGGTGTGATGCAAGTAATTCCCTTCTCCTCTTGACTGTCTGGTCCAGTCTTGGGTTGAGAGAGCACTCAGCCTCCAGTTTGGCTGTATAATTCCATCTCTCGCATGTATTAGTGTTGGTAATAGGAGGAGAGGGTTGTCTGTGTACATGAGGCAGTTGTAACATTGCCTCAAAATTCCCAGATTCACCAGTTTGACCAGACAGTACACCTGAAACTGCCCTTTGGACATGCCTGGATAGGTATAGTGAGCTGTTTTACTGATTGGCTGGTAAGGTCGAATAGAGAGCCTTGTCCTTCTCTACAGTATAGGGGGTATAGTGCTAAGGTTTATTAGTGCTTGGTATGAGTTTTGAGCAAGTGCCAGGCTGAGAAGTGAATGGTTTGAGTGCTTAAGTTGAAAGTTTCTCTAGTTCCAAGGGAAAAATTGAAGAGTAGACTTTGTGGACCCGGGAATAGTTATACCCTAGCTAACCGGCACTGCCCGGCGTGCAAAACCGCACTAATGCGGGTTTTATAGCAGGGAAATGAAAGAGAGAAATTAGCCCAAAATGGCCAATAAACTACTAATTTCTGGGCTGAAACCACTCCTCCAGGGACAGATAGGTTGCCCAAAGCTCCCCTCTCTCACAGGTGAACAGAGAAACTTCCTTCTGTCCAAGTAAGGTATGGGCAAACACAGAAACTTGTAACACAGCCCTGAATTCAGCACTAACCTGAAAACTGGACTATACTAGCTTAGAAAGGCAGGAAAGCAAGTATATTTTTTTGGGGGTTTTTTTTGTTTTTTTCAGAAAATAAAGCAGATACAATAAAAAAAAACACTTTAAATGCACAGAAATGGTTATCACACTTGAGTGTGTCACATACAACAGTTAAACAGGTAATTTAAACACAAAAACGACTTTGTTAAAGTGCAGGCAGTAATATATGTACAATATGTAGCTGAAACAAGTTTTTTCAGTCACAGAAACTCTAAAACAATTGGCGTTTTAGGTGGAATTAGCTAAAGGCAGCAAGAAAATGCAGAAAAAAAAGATAATCACTCCAAAGTCTCTCTTTTGTCTCTCTGCTGCTGCAGAACTCTGCAGGGCACCAGGCAGGCACTTGCTGTGCTGTATACAAGCACAAAAACCTTGCAAATGCAGGTTTTATAGCAGGGAAATGAAAGAGATGGAAAGTGGCCCAAAATGGCCAATAAACTACTAATTTCTGGGATGAAACCACTCCTCCAGGGACAGATAGGCTGCTCAAAGCTCCCTCTCCGACAGTGAACAGAGAAACTTCCTTCTATCCAAGTAAGGTATGGTCACACACAGAAACTTGTAACACAGCCCTGAATTCAGCACTAACCTGAAAACTGGACTATACTAGCTTAGAAAGGCAAGAGAACAAGTATATTGTTTTTTTTTTTTTTCAGAAAATAAAGCAGATACCATCAAAAACACTTTAAATGCACATAAATGGCTATCACACTTGAGTGTGTAGCCTACAACAGTTAAACAGGTAATTTAAACACAAAAATGACTTTGTTGAAGTGCAGGCAGTAAAATAAGTACAATATGTAGCTGAAACAAGCTTTTTAAAATCACAGAAACTCTAGAAAATTGGCGTTTTAGGCGGAATTAGCTAAAGGCAGCAAGAAAATGCAGAAAAATGATACTTAATCACTCCAAAGTCTCTCTTTTGTCTCTTTGCTGCTGTAGAACTCTGCAGGGCACCATGCAGGAGCTTGCTGAACTGTATACAAGCACAGAAACCTTGCAAATGCGGGTTTTATACCAGGGAAATGAAAGAGATAGAAATTAGCCCAAAATGGCCAATAAATTGTATGGGACATGTGTATACATGGGTGGTTTTACATGTTATATGCACTCACACTTCCATTTTACACCAGCTACACTACCCTGGGTGACAAAAATAACTTACCACATATTTTAATATGAAAAAAGCACTTTTTACACTGCTTTCCAATGTAAAATTGGATTGCCTTTTGTAGTACTCAATCCGTGTACGTCTACATGTAAATCTGGGACTCTGACCACTACACTATCTTGGTTTGGGAATTTGAGCTGTATATTTTTATTTATTTCCTATTGGATATTAATATTATATTATATTAAATGGAGAGTACTGAGGTTTTCGGCCATGTCATTGAGGACTGCTGTCATGACATAATGGCGTACGTTTCAGTTTCAGACTTGTATCCTTTTGAACATAAATTCTAACGCATAACCTGTTTTCTATCAACTTTCTGTCTGTCCTCTGTGCAGATGGGATGACATCGGTGATCAGGCTGTGGTTGACTACACTGCAGAATGGGTCTGACAGCCCATGCCTGTGTTCATGTTGGATGTAGCTAGGAAATGCATCAGGCCTATGGAGACCTCTATGTGTTGCCTTTGAGAAGGTATTACAGACCTGTTTCCTGATCATGAGAGGAGGGGCCAGGTGCTGTACATGCAGATGTGTACCTATGGGCGGGCAGGGGGATAATGTTTACACTTCACCTGTCTGCAGCCTGGTGCATATAATTATGGCATTTGTGTATGTGGTGTTATTGACCACAACTACAGAGCAGATATGTGTGTTGCCTCTGTAATTGCAGACACACGTTTTGAAGGATTAGTGATTGGCCTTGGTGGATGTATCCAGTTTGCACTCAAAGACAGCCTTAGGGTACATCATCTGTGACCTTATTTGCTTGTGCAGAACAAGGTGACATGGCTTCCAATGAGGCACCTGTTCCTTCTTGGCCCATCCTGCGATTATTTCCCCTTTTGATAGTAGTTGTGTATTGCTGCTGTCCACAGGCATTCAGCCTACCTTGATGGGGTTGATGTTTTCCTGTCTGGTATTGCTCAGGCCATACAGCTATGTAGGTGCCCGCATAGAATTGTGGTGTGGGCCTGGACACTGCTGCTAGTTCCAACATGTGGGATGCCCTTAATGTGGGCCTTGCCCCTTTTCCTTGCCTGTGCAGAGGACATTACAGAGGTGCGGGGGCTACAGCTTCACAGATAGTAGGAGGAAATACCTCATAGGACAGGACATGTGGAGACAGTGCAACAACATGGGGGACAAAGTTCCAGAACTGGGTAGAGACTGTATGTCATTAGTGCTGTTATTATACACATGGAGGGTCGCTAGATTGACAGGGTTTGTCTGGACATGCATTTGCTGGGTGACTTGACATCTGACAGTTATATGCCTCTGATATACCTCTCAACTGGCATGTTGTTCACAGACTGGCCAGATGTTTGCCTGTTATGTTTAGTCTGTTCCTCGAACAATGTCTGTTTTTGTGGGGTTGGTAAGATAATGTGAGGATTGTAGTCAGTAAATGTTGACATCCACTGGTGTTCCAGATATCATATCTTTCAGGGATGATATGTTGCAACAACGTGTAACACCAGCTACTGTTTCAGTTTGTAGCACCATTGTGTGTGATATGTCCCTCTTTTTAGCCCCCTGTCCCCAAGTACGTCATACATTGTCCATGAGGTGCAGAGGTATGGTATATCATTTATTACCAACTGCACTCCAGTTATCATCCCAATGACCTGGCAGACTCCTGGCCGTGCTATGCAGCTGTGGCCAGGATTATGGTTCCACACCCTGGTAATTCTGTGGAAATCTGTACATATGACAGTTATGTATGTCTGGCCATTTTGAACAGACTGCCAAGATTGTGTAGCATTGTTGTGTGTAGATGTTTGTTGGGCTGGGTAGGGAGAGTAGCAGATGTGAGTGCCATACATCCTTTACCTATCTGACTCTGCATGCTACTACAGTTGCTGGTGGTATATCAAGTCTGTATGCTTGTAGGGGCAGACTGTGAAATGTCCTGTAACACCTCAGGATTCCCAGTACACTGTGAATTTGGCCAGTATATGTCAGTGTAGTGTGTGACTGGCAATCAGGATATGTTTGTTCATACAGTCTTTCTACTCTAGAGTTCCTTGTGGGTACTAGTATGTTGCTGTGACTGTGGTACAAATGTTTTTGGGTGAACATTTTTGCACCACTCTCTGCTTTTCACTAAAGTTCCATCCCTGTAGTACATGCTATATTTGAATATACATGGGTAATTGCCCAGAGGTGATGTGGGGAGTGTCATGTTGGTCTTTCTGCACTTCATAAGGTGCTGGGTGACATGACTGGCAGCTGTCAGGGGATTTTCATTCTGTTACATCACTGCAGTCATACCTCTACACTGTCCAGAGGCTTAAACACTGTCCAGATGCATGGCTCATATGTTTGGTCTGTTCCCCAGACAGTTGTTTTCTTTGGCTAATCGGTAGGATACTCTGGGGAATGCAGTCAGTAAATGCTAACATCCATTAGTGTAACTGAATTCATATCCCTCAGAAAAGATATGTTACAACAAAGCCGGTAACACCAGCAACTGTCTACAGTTATAACAACAATATGTCCAATATACCCCTGTGTTTGGGCCTCTGTCCCCCAATTATATCAGGCTTTGTCCAGAAGTCATGCACTAAGAGGTTCAGAGGTATGTAGTATCATTATTTATTGCCTTCATTCCTGCTACCATCCCAGTGATGTCATAGTCCCCCTGACAGCCATAGATGAGTCCTGTGTCTATACAGTCTGTGGGAAACTGTACATTTCAGAGGTCTGTGTATGTCTGCCCATGGTTAAAAGACTATCAGGATTGTGTAGCAGTGTAGTGTGTACATGTAATTTGGGCTGTGTAGGGAGGGGGTACATGTGAGTGTCATGGGGCCTTTCTATCTGACTGTACATGCTGCTCTGGTTTCTGGTTCTCTATTGCCTGTATATGCTTGTACATGCAGACCTTGACATATCCTGTAACACCTTAAGATTCCCATTACATGGGTCTATATCATCATTTTGAAAATTTAATAGGTGGAATATAATGTCAACTAAGTCGAACTGAAATGATCGACCTATTAAATTTTCGAATGCCGATAGAAAAAAAAACAAAAAAAAACTAAAGGGTGTAGGTGGGGAGCAAGCCCCCCTTCACCCCCCACATGGGGGGCTGTGCCCCCCACACACCCCACTACTTAAATATACCAACTCCGAGACCGCACTACATTGAAGTACACGGAAATCTCCCCTTACGGAGATTTTTGTTTACCCATTCGATGTTCTGCACTTTCGGCATTCTCGAGGCGACAGTATCGGATTCGATATTGTCAGCATTTGAGATGCTGATATAGACCCCCATTACACTGTGACTTGGGGCAGTATATGTAGGGGTAATGTGTGAGTGGCAAACGGGATATTGTTGCTCACACAGTCATTATACTGTAGTGTTCAGTTTGCTTACTAGTATGTCTCTGTGACTGTGGTGCAATTAGTTGGGGGTATGCACTTTCATACCAGTGTCTGTTTTCCTCTAGTGTTACATCCCTGTAGTACCTGTTATATTTGCAAATGCATATGTACAGCCCCAGAGCTGGACTTGGGTAGTGTTATGTCAGTCTGATTGTAGCTTGGACGTTGCTTGGTAGCTCAGTGTAGTTTATTTATTTTTATTGTATTTTACATTTGTTGACTGGGATAGTTCGACTGGATACTTGTCCATTTTCAGCAGAGGCCCGGTGAGAAAAGCCCCATACATACATACATACATACATACATACATACAGAAAAACTCTTACATTAATCAAGTTAAAGCACTGTTACAGATACAATACATAGGATAAAAGTCATTCATTCTGCCATATATAAATCTGATTTGTTATAGAGTAACAATTAGGAAGCAATGTAGGGGTGGCCAAAAGACCACTTTAGCACATGTTTATATTGCCAGTTAGTCAGGATTAGATCAAGGACATAGCCATTGCCTTTTAAAGTACTGTTTTAGATTTTTTTTTTGAATTGGGTTAGAATGAGTTCTGAAGTAAGCTCAGCAGGAAGTGAGTTCCATATTTTACCAACAGAGTTGGCATATAGAGAGTCTCTAGATGAGTTGTTGCTTTTGTGGGTTTGGACTAGTAATTTGTTGGATGAGCAAAGTGTCTTGAGGTTGCTGTAAGGGGTGATAATTTTTGTAAGTACGGGTGTGTTTTCAGGTTGGTAGAGAATTTTATGTGCTACTATTCGCTGATTGTACTGAAGTTGGATAGGCACATCTAGCCACCCTAGGTTCTTTAGCTCAGACAGTGGTGTGTTCTGTATGGTGCTTCAGTGGCAAATCTAGCAATATGATTAAAGGAGCTAGAGAGTTTATTAAGGTCAGACTTACTCAAGTTCATGAAGAGAGAGGATTCATAAAGGAGGGTGGAAACTAGATATGTATGGGCAATTACCATCCTAGCTAGTGGAGTGATGAGAGGTTTGATCTTGTATACTGAGCCAAGTTTTTTATTAACTTTTTTAATAGTTTGATTAATATACATATCAAACTGGAGGTTGTTATCAACTGTTACACCTAAGAGTTTGGTACAGGGATCTGGGACAATGACAGTGCCATTGTTAGATTTTATAGTAAAGGTTGGGGCAGAGGCTTTACAAGTGGGGGAGAAAAGCAGTAGCTTCATTTTGTTAGGATTTAATAGGAGACATTGATTACAAAGCCAGTTTTCAACAGTATTAAAAACATTTTGGAATAGAGTCTGCAGACTTAAAAGGGAGGTTGCAGAGCAAATCAAAGTGGAGTCCTCTGCATATTGAATGCAGGTGGCTGTTGGGGTGACTGTGTACAGGTCATTAATAAAGATAGGAAAACTGGGGTCCTAATATAGAGCCATGAGGGACCCCAAGGGTGATAGGTAGAAGGGAAGATAGTTTGTTCTGCCATAGTACAGCCTGTTGTCTACCACTCAGATAAGATTTAAACCATTGGATAGCCTGGACATCTAGGGAAATAGTTTTAAGTGTGTGTATGAGTAGATGATGATTAACCATGTCGAAGGCTTTGGAGATATCAAGAAAGGGGGCAGAAGAAAGCTTATTGTTATTTCAGTTTTGATTAATAAAATTGGAAAAGGAGAGGAGGGACATAGTTGTACTGTGGAATGGTCTGAAACCATGCTGCGAGTTAGCCAGGAGATTGTGCTGAATGAGACGGCTTAGGAGTTGTTTATGGATGCACTTCTGCATAATTTTAGCCAGGGGTGACACTATGGCTATAGGTCTGTAATTTGACAGTTCAGTGGAACTGCCCCCTTTGTGGAGTGGAATAACATGGGATGTCTTCCAAATGGAGGGGATGATGACTTCTGATATAGTTCTGTTGATCAGGATGGAGATCGGGTATGCTATGGCATCTACAGCTTTTTGTAGATACTCAGCTGGGAGAAGATCTGCTGCAAGGGTCGTAGGTTTTAGTTTCTTGATTAGGGCACGGATAAGTGATGTGGAAACTGGTTGAAAGTTAAAGGGGAGTTGAGAACTAGGTGTGGCGGTGTTAGGACTTGGGCAACTGGGAGATAGCTAGTGACTGGATAGTTTCTGTGAAGAAACAATTAAAGGAATTGGCAATGTCTTCCGAAGGTTTTTGGATGGTAGCCAAGTGGGTAGGAGTTGTGCACTGCCCTGGGTGAATAAGCTTATTTATGCCTGCCCAAAACTTTTCTGGATTGTTTTGATGCTTCTGTTGTACATGGCAGTAAAAGTTTTTTTTATCTAGGGTGGTATATTTTTTAGTGCTGTTCCTTAGTTGTCTAAATCTAAGTTGATCTAAGGGGGATTTTGTGGTATGCCAAGTGGTCCAAGCTTTCTTTCTAAGTAAGATCATTTGCAACTTTTGCTTTAGTTCTTATAGAACGTGCAGGTGTATATCAAGGATGGCTAGGAATTTGGTGTTGAAATATAATACAGCTTTTTCAAGTGATAGATGTTTTAGAGCTGCCCAATTACATGCTTTGAGTTCATTTTGGAAATTAGCGGGGTTAAAGTTTTTGTTGTTTCTAATTGTTTTGTAAGTAGGTTGGTGGGGGATGTCAGTCTTATGCCTGATTATATAGGTAAGAAAATGGTCACTTATGTCTTCAGGTTGGGTACCGGCCCTATACATGTGGGGATGGCTATTAATGAGTATGCAATCTAGGATACTATCTTTGTTGTTAGGTTTATTGATCCTAATATTGTGTTATGTCCACATATTCGTAGGATGTCCAGTTGTCTGGCCGATATCTTTGGTCTGGTCCCCATAACTGTTGTGTATTTCTGACATATCAGTGGGATGATATGGAAATTGACGTCACTAACTAATGAGAAGCAATTGAATCCTGGACTTGTGATATTTAAGTCGATATATGTTAGGACATACAGTGTTACTACATCAACTTTCTCAGCTTATCTACTCATGAATTTTAGCTATGTCTCTATTTTCAGGCCTTTGTCCCCCCACTTTGTCAGGCTTGGTCCAGATTCATTGCACTAAGGGGTTATAAGCATACCTCTCCACTGCCAGGATTTTCACAGACTGTCTGGATGTTCGGCCCATACTTTTGTTCGGTTCCACAATTTTTTTGTATTTGTCTGGTAAATCACGATGATTCAAGGATTTATGTCAGTAAATAATGACATAACATTTCAGTTTCCATCTTCATATCCTTCAGTAATTGTTTGCTGAAACGCACCCTGTTGCTGTAGCATATGTCTTCATTTATAACAGCAATATTTGAAATATGTCCCTATATGTCACCCATCCCCCCTTTTACAGCCTTTGTACAGGTTTCTTGCACTAACAGGTTGTGAAGGATGGTTCTGAGGTATATATTTTTTTCCTTTATATTTTTATATATATATATATATATATATATATATATATATATATATATATATATATATTATGAATCTACTTTTTCATATATATGTTTCAACAGACACACACACACACACACACACACACACACATATATATATATATATATATATATATATATATATATATATATATATATATATATATATATATATATATGTATCCACGAAAAACTATAAAATCCCACAGAAAATATAAAATAACCACCAAAAGGAATTAGCAATTCAATCAAGATGAAGGCTTTTTCCAGCTAATAATCCAAACGTCAGTGCTGAGTTAGAACTTCTTTATTTCAAAGAACAAAATGTGAGTGCTCTGTGGAATCATCCATGTGTTGTATATAGACATATACACATATGTGTATATATATATATATATATATATATATATATATATATATATATATATATATATATAATACATGTATATATATATATATATATATATATATATATATATATATATATATGTGTGTGTGTATGTCTATATACAACACATGGATGATTCCACAGAGCTTTCTCCCTAATGTTGTATGCCTCTATTGCATGATATGTTTGAAAAAGCAACATTAATTCCTACAGCTCAGATGGTGTAGTAGTACATTCATCTGACTATACTGTTCAGGGTTGTGTGTTTGAGACTTAGGATGGTTTTTTTTTTTTTTTATCAATGTTAAATGACCAGAATGCATGATATGTTTGTTAAAGCATTGGAGGTTCTCATAGTTCAGCTGGTGTAGTGGTATTTTGCTGTGATTGTAGAGGACAGCATTATGGGTTTGAGACTTGACAGGACTGACTATTTTGTTGCGGGACAGAACAGGGTCTGATGAATACAAAGTGATTAAGGCATGTTTAATCATATTATAATTTTAATTTTATATTATAAAATAATATTTATATACATATTATAATTTTATGTTTACCTTCCATAACATTCCCGTATGTGCTTTCATTAAATTATATTCTTGTGTGACTATACTGTATGAGGCAGTTATGTTTATATGGGGATTTTACATCTTTTCTACACTGACATCTCACTTTTGGAACTGCTACACTACCCTGTAAAACAGTTGCAACATAATTTGAGTTTACAAAAATAATTTTAACACTTTTTCACATAGGAAAATAAGTTGCCAGTCTTGGTATTCAAACCATGAATACCTAGATACAAAGTCAGGATTCTAACCACTACACTATGAGAGCTTGGAAAGTCTGTTTGTATATTTGCATTTATCTCCTATGGGATGTTTAAGCTATGCTAAGCAGAGGGCCATAACGTGCCCACCCGCTTAGCTACACTTAAACATTCCTTAGGCTAGAAAAAAAAAGTATATATTATTATTATATTATTTTGTTATATGGGTGTGTCTTGTGGTGTTCTGTCAACTAATTGGGACTGCAATCATGAATTAATGGCATTCGTTTGGCTGTCAGGCTTCTATCCTTCAGGCCCTCCTGGTAATGCATATCCTGTTATCTATCAACTTTCTAAGTGTGTGAGGCCAATTTTTCAGGCATGTCCCTAATGTATTATTTATTCCCCCATCATTTGTGCCTTTGTTAACATGCACTGCTGTAAGGGAATATGACAAACATTTGCTTTCAGACTTCTACCCTTCCATAATTCATGCTAATGCATGACCTGTTCTCTATCAACTTTTTATGTTTGTGAGGGCTATATGTGTGTTTTGTCACATTTGGGGGATTTATCCTCCATTATGTGTGCATTTGCACACATTTCCTGGTTTAGCAGGTTGCAGAAGCATTGCACAGCACTTTAGCAATGCAGGAGATGTGTCACAGAACCTGTCAGACATCCCCTGCATTGCTTTCTTGTTGCTGATGTTTATTTCAGTGTCTGCGGACACTGAAATGATAATTATTTCATTTCAGCATCTGCAGACACTGAAATACTGGCATAATATTAGAGTAAATCTCTAATATTATACCAGCTTGGCTTAGAAAGTGCCGTATGACACTTTTTGAGTGCAGGGGGTGTGTTCAGTGTCCGTGCACTACTTGGACATGCTCCCTGCACTCGTTCACAGTTTGTGTCCGTATAGTAAGTGCAGCAGCATGCCTTCATGAATATGTAAGGCGTGCTGCTGTGCTAAATGTACACAAACCACTCCGTGCAAGAATACTCTTATTCTTGCATGGATTTTGTTGAAACCAGGGGAATGTCTCTCAAACACAGACACACACACTCAAAACCTCACATAATGATTGAAACACACAAAGAGATACAAACACACAAATACACGTGTGTGTGTGTGTGCGTGCAAAGTGTGTTACATCTTGAAAGCTGTCATACTTTTTCTCCAGATTAGATAAAAGCAACTTTGAAAAGTGTGTAATAATCCTGTGTACCCGGAACACCAAGATTATGTTCCAAAACTGGGAAAAAGCTAAACTTGTTAGGGACAATCCTAGTGTGACACCTGATATTGACAACACATAGATGTGCCTAACAAAAGTTTGCTAAGAACACTTTAGCACCATTAAGATCGAGTCTGAGTCTAAAGACTCACAGCCGACAGTGCCAGCTAGCAAAAAACAGCAGTGGCTAAACAGGTTTTGAAATCTGTTAGATGCTTTGCTTTGCCACACTTAAAAACACTAAGTGTGGGAGAAATGAAGTACTTAATAGCTTTTAAAGCAATTAGTTCTACACAAGAACACATCATTTCTGGCTGCTGCCTGTTTAATGATGATAAGAGCTTTGGCAGCTTTCAAAGGCTTTGAAAGATAATAAAACCTGCATCATACCATATCATATCATATCATATCATATCATATCATATCATCAACTTTAGAAAGATAGCCATTTCTACTATCTATATACCACCTGGAAATAACATCCCTATCCCTGAACATTGTCTGTCCTGGATCTCATCTACTATTTTCTATGAAACCATGATACCGGCATAAAACACTTTATGCTCCTACATTTTTTTCTGTAAAGGGTAGTACATGGGACAGATAAAGATTAATGCAGTAAGGAAGAATTATGATCAAGTCTTCGATCATAACCAGCTTTATTTGCTCTCTATGTAGATGCCAAGATTTGCTGTTGTGCTGAATTTCTTGGCAACTATGTCTCAGAAACACAACACTTCATTCATGCTTTTCTTTTTCAAATATCCATATCGATGTAACAGTTTTTAACACTATTCTGTGGTGCCCACTCTCTGTGCGGCAGCAGTATGTGTGTTAATAGCTTTCAGAGCTGAAAAACACATGACAAAACTATTCAGTACATTGAGTAGGTAAAGCTCCATGCACTAAAAATAATTATGATTGGGTCTCTACAATCATATCCCAGGTGGTTATGCTGTTTGGTAATTTCACCTGTTTGCTTATTTTTGATTTTAATCGCTATGTTGTATTTCATAAAGGATCAAGATTAGGGCTCCAATCGTAACCAATTTATTATGCATATGAGAAAGATATATCAAGAAATTCACCTTGATTGTGAAGCTCAATGGGTGAATCCTGACATCCATTTTGAGAAGACAGAATACATTTGTTCTGATCAAGGAAACCCAATCACACGTCCTTATAATACATGGAGCTTTTGCAGTCCTGATGTTTTACCAGGTAACAAAACAATAAGAGCACAAAGCATTAAGCTATAACATGCTTAGTGCTGCAACAAAAAAGGTATAGAGACTTCACTCTGTCAGATGTGTGAGTGAGTGTGTGTGTGTGTGTGTGTGTGTGTGTGAGTGAGTGTGTGTGTGTGTGTGTGTGTGTGTGTGTGTGTGTGTGTGTGTGTGTGTGTGTGTGTGTGTGTGTGTGTGTGTGTGTGTGTGTGTGTGTGTGTGTGTGTGTGTGTGTGTGTGTGTGTGTGTGTGTGTGTGTGCATCCCAGCATGAAATGTTTTACTTTTATAGCCGTCTGATTTCTCTGTTGCATTTATGTAGTGGATATTGTCTGTGTAGTAGCATAAAGCTGTGTAGGGCAGCCGCGGTGGTGCAGCAGTTAACATTGCCACCTCACAGCAAGAGGTTTTCCAGTTCAATCTTCGGCTGGGGTGCCTTCTGTGCAGAGTCTTCATGTCCTCCCTGTGGTCATGTGGGTTTTTTCAGGGTGCTCCGGTTTCCTCCCAAAGACATGCTGTAGGTGGATTGGACACTTTAAATTGCCCGAGGTGGGAGTGCATGCATGTGTGTGTCTCTTCTGGGGAAGGTTGGGCACCAGGCTGGCAACTCAACACCATAAATCTCCACTGCCAATCATGAGCAGACAGGTGATCCACTGTGGTGACCCCTAACTGGGAAAAGCCAAAATAAGAAGAAGTAGCATAAAGCTGTATAATAACAATCTTGAAAGGTTCATAATTCACTTTCTTGAGGTCAAAAACATAAAAAAAGTTTTATTTTTTGCTGATTTCCAAAAGCAGTCACCATGTTTCATATATTATGTATAAAATCTTAAAAAACCTGCACTAAAAATTAAACAAAAAGGCATACACATACAGTAAATGTTGATCATATTATTCAAAACTAATCACCATTGCAGTAGCCTAAGGTATGTGGGTTTACATGACTTGCACTTTCCAGCTGCCAAAGTGTTTCTGTGCCTTCCCAACAATCCTCTTGACAAAGGCAGAAGGAACGCAAAAACTTCAAACCTTTTTGCCTTTGATGAGAGCACTTCATTGGCAGTCCACCTGTCAGCTGGCCCCTTCACTGGTCATCCACCTGTCAGTTGGCTGCAGTCTTCAAGCCAGGGGTAGATAAATCCCCATTTGGGAATGCTTTCCTTATCATTTTATTAATTTTATGGGAAACTAGTGATTAATTTTACAAGTATATGTGAGCTTTTGGGAACAAAGTGGAGCATCAGACATTTTATCTGATTGAATACATTCTCAGTGATTGAGTGAATGTTTTGTGGGAAACAGTTTTATTTTAAAATGAAAAAAAATCTCTTAAATTACTATTTAGAGTGTCAGGGAAAGGATATTGTGCTTATATGGTATTGTTAGTGTAATATTTACCTATGAATTCCTTAATACCCTTACTTGTATACTAATGGAGCAGATATGGGTTACCTTGTTATTTACCTTCCCCAGTGCCCAAAAAGAGGGCGCTTTGTAAGGTGTCTTTTAGGGTAATTTCATCTCTGTTCTGGCCTCATCTACTGGTGGGTACCCCTGCTGTGTTTGATCTTGTTCCTCAGATCACCCATTTTCTTCCCATGGTCCTCTTGGAGCAGTTACAGCACCCAAAGACAAGGGAATAACCACATCTTCTGCAGCTGTTGGGAAGTCCAGCATGAGTTAGGGAGAACCACATTTGTCACTGACTGGGGAAGGGACAAATGAAAGCTCTTCTCTTGTCCAACAGGGAGATGTCAAAGCTGGGACCAGTATACCTAAGGGGGTCTGCAAGACTGGGGAAAATTGTGCTTAGTGAGAAAAACAGTCACTGTATCTCTATCACTATGGATCAAGATGATTTATTGGGTTTTGCTAAAGAACTCATAGCTGTTCTTATACCACCCAGTCATTTCTCAAGCAGGAGTCAAAAAAGATATCCTTGTCATACTGCTGTGATTTTCTCCTCTGAAAGTTATGCCTTACAAAGGGGGGATATGCTTTTAAGGATTGTACTTGGTCCTGACCTTCCAAATTCTGAAGAAAGCAATGCTTCAGAAATCCCTAATGAAGAAATCTCCTTTTCAGAAATGATATCTAATATGAGTAATGTTTTTAATCGAGGACAGAATGAACCCTCTAAAACTGAGTAAATGTATTATGATTTAATACAATTACAGATGCCTAAAGCTACTCTCATCTCTTCTGTGTTACCTGTTTTAGAAGATGTTTTCTTAGTGCTTCCAGATTACTAAATAGCAACGTCTGGCTGTCAAAAGGTATGATAAATAAATACCTGTTTTCTAATCCCAAAGCAGACCCCGTGATCATATCTCTTTCAAAATCTGCTGTGGCCATACAGGTTACTACATCCAATCTCATTCCCCCTGATAAGGATGGGAAAGCTATGGACATCTTCGAATTTAAATTGTCAGGGCCGTATGTTAAATTTTTTGCTTGTGTCTTTTGAGAATATACAGAAGTCATTATCTAACCTTCCTCCTTCTGAGGTTAAAAACTAAATAAATGCTGCTCTGACAGCTGTTTCTCAGGTGAATAAGCATATTCTGAAGTGTACGTATGATGCCTCTGAATCTTCCTGCAGCACATATTTGGTGCACATTTGAGAAGACATGCTTGGCTTCTATCTAGACACCTTCCTGAGGAAATGAAATCTGAGATCTTAAACTCTCCTTTAGGTAAAGATTTTCTTTTTGGCTTGTCTGCAGCTAAGGTACTGAAGAAATGTGATGAAAAGGGGAAACTAATACAAGGAGCAACATGACTTTTTCAACTCTTGTTTTTTGAACTGAGTGACAGTTTTAATCCAGCCTCTGCTGTCATCCCCAACAAGCAAACAGTTTGAACAGTAGGTAGGCAATAGTCAAGGAGGCAAAAAGTAATGGAAAGGAATACTTAAGAAAAAGGAGAAAAGCCTCCAAAATCAAGGACAGCATTCCAAATTTTTGCCTCCCACCCTGGCGATCTTTCTGTTTCCCTTAGACTTTAATTGCCTTTTTGACTTCAGATAATTGCAAACAGCTGGGTTCTGAAGGTGATGCATCAAGGTTACTCATGGCAATGAGAATCCCTCCTTTGTTCCTGGTAATTCTCTTATGCTGAAGGAACCAGATTTCTCCTTTCTCACTATCAACAGTTTGAAGACCTTAAGTCATCTCTGGTCACCAGGACCTCTGCACCTTTACAGATACAACACCACAGTAATGTGGTACAAAAACAAATTAGGGGCGGGGGGCAGATCATGCAGTCTTTGCAAACTGACTATAATACATTGAGGGACAGCAATTCAGCTCAGGCTGACTATTCAGATTTCTTACATTCTGTCAGAGCAAAACTGTACTGCAGACAAGCTCATCAGGGCCAGGCGAGATCCCTGCATATGAAAACTTCATGTAGGGTCTTCCAAGAAATGGTCCCCCCTGTGGGTAATACCTCAAGTTTATGTATGTGCCTCCTTTAAGAACAGAAAAAAAAATAAATTCTGTTCCAAGACTTCTTGCAGATAGGCCTAGAATTCAAATGCCTTTTTATTCCCATGGAGAGGAATGTTCCTCATGCCTTTCCACTTCTGCCACTGATTACCAGAGTTCTACCAAAAATACAGAATGACTCCCCAAAATTGTATCGGTGACCAACTTTTGGGCAAAGTAACAGTGATTCTTCTTTCTTTTTAATCTTGCCAAGGGAAATTACCACATGTTTACCCACCGTCCGATTTACTCAGACAAGAAAGGGTGAGTTTGATACACCCCAGTCTGAAAATATTTCAACTAACCAACTGGATGATACAATCATCCATGGAGGTCAAAAAGCCTCCTACTAAATCATACATGAGTAAGCAGAAAATATTTTTCAGTTGCTGTGTAAGAGGCAAGAACTTTGGCTGGCCCAGACACCTCTGATTCTTGATTGGTTGTGTGAGTTATTGTTTAAGGGTTTGTTATAATCTTTTATAAATATACATTTTTTGCCAGTTATATTTGTCTACCAATAGAATCTCCCCTTCCAACAATGCACAATTAAAACAATTTTTGAAAGGCATCTTGCATATCCACCCACAAACCTTGGAAACAGGAATCCTTCCACTGTTTAGTGCACACTGTAATAGAAAGTGTATCAATCTGTGTTGCTCCATTCTTTTTTTGAAATCACAAACATCTGGGCAAGCCTTCCAGTTACCAGTAGCCTACAAACCACATTTCAGGAATCATCTTGGGAATAGTACTTTGTGAGAGAAAGGGGACAGCAACATTCTTTTCTAGCCTTCCTAGAGACCTCTAACCACTGAAAAGCTTGAAAACTGATTCTTTGAGCCAGACTGGATTAGCAACGGAGGAGCATGGAGACATTAATTCCTGACTGTCTCTGACTGAGTATTGTGTGTGTGGACCTTCTCTGACTGATCTGGTTTTGGACCATTGTGCTGCTGAGCTCTCCTGAACTGAGATACTGTATTCACTATTCCAGACCATCTACCAGGGGAAAGCTGCAGCAAGCCTACAGACCCACAGAACATTTGGGATGAAACTGCTGATCACCAAAGAACCTGTTAGCTGCTTGTTTGCAACCAGCTTTGGATTAATGCTGCTGTTTTGCTTCTGATGAGAGAAGGAGCAAAGGGACATTGATTCCTAGCTAAGTATAGCTGTGGTGAGACCAGCACTACTAGTAGCCAGGTAACAGCGAATAGGCAAATTACCACTATTTATCATTTTGGTTATCCTAAGGAGAGGCTAAATTAGTGACTTATTGCTGAAATTAGTTTAGTGGTTTTCTCTGGTGGCAGATGAAGTATTACAGGTTAGTTTTGGATATTACCTGCTACTCACGCTAAATTCAAAGTGTCTTGCTATTGATTCGTGTGCTCTATGGAATTTTTTTTTGCTTATTTTCTGTGCTAGATGGTACCTTATTTTTTTGTGTGTAGACTTAGGCTGTTTGTTTTAGAAAGATACCACATCCACTAAATGTACAGCAAACTGTATTGGCACATTCCCCTCTACAGCCCACATTAGTAGACACCTGGCACCATAGATTTGCACTTTTTTCTAACTGTCTCTGTAGCTAACCTAGTTGAAATGGGGATCCTGAGACAATGTAGCAATTGTCTTATGCTTACTGACAACGACATGCTACTTAAACCAGTGGACATCGTATGTGAGAGATGTAGTCATACAATGTTATTGGAGACGAAGCCCTCATGTGAAGCAACAACAATAAGCATGTTGTCAGTGCCACACAACACCACAGTAAACAAAACACACACAGCTCAGACCAAACATATAGACCTTCATATGCAGAAGGCTCTTAAATCAAAACCACAAAGACTTCATACAAGAAACCTAATAAACAAGTACCTTCAACAACTGCTCAGACATAGAACACAGGTACCAGCCCCCATAATACATACATCTAAGAGTCACACTGATTGATTTCCAGAGCCCATAATCAAACATGCATATGATCCAATATCCTAGTCATAGATAACTCCATAGTGAGACACACTATTCCACCACCGACCAGGCTGTACAAGGAAAGGGTCACGGTCAGTTACCTAACTGGTGCTGAGATTCGACACATTATGCAAGCACTCAGGACTTTGAAGCACAAATACACATATGACTCAGTTATAGTACACACAAGTGTAAATGACTTAAGATATACCTTCCTGGACTATATGAAGAGAGAAATGATAGAGTCCTTGGAATACGTACCTGGGGCTCGTATGAACCTAACCTTGAACTTTATTTTATCATAATTAGGACTGCTGCAGTAATATGAAGAAAAGATTATTAACAATTTCCTTAGCTATAGCCTGCGCTTCCATCCTCACAACTTTTGTATATTGGCAAAATCCTTTTTCATTCCTGTACTACATTTTTCAGTCAATGTCCGTCTTTCAAAGCTTCCAACAAAACATAACAAAACAGAACTCAGATAACATGACGGTATTGTTACTTTAAGCTAGGAGTCTTGCTAAAATATTTCACTCCCAGCAAGCACTCATTACAATTGAAAACACTAGCATATGCACCATCACAGAGACCTTGTTTAAGATCAATGAATGCACTCTGTCAATGCAGAGTTTCAATGACTATCACATTCTGGCTGACTGCATTAAACCAAGGCACTGGTGTCTCATTATCTCAAAAGAAAAAAAAAATCACTTCTAGACTCATTAGATAAGATAATCTGGAGCTCCTCCACATTCAAATTACTATTACCTAAACCCCTTATAGGATCATAGGATTATAGGCGGTTACTAGGCTAATGGCTCTGGGGCCCTTACAAGCCTAGCCAAGAGTTTATCCCTCAAAAGAAACCTCAGTCAGCACCTGTTGCCCCTGTCAGTGAGGGACACACAGGTGGAACCCCTGGGACAAATTTGTGGTTTCCCATCCAATCATCAAGGTTGCACTTGAAGAGGGTCAGCGAGGTGCTCTGAAATTATGGGAGTCTATTCCAGAGACGGGGCAGCCTCTGGGAGACAAAACTGTCTCTCCAGCAGGGTTTGTTAATGTCACATATTAGGTTCAGGCCTTTTGGGCCTGTGGCTATGGATCCAGGAAGCCTGGAGAATTGTCTTAGCAAAACTAAGCCTAGACCCAGCAAAGGAATCCAGTTTATGCTTTGTAAACGTATGTATTGAGGACAATGTAGCTGTTATCATAACTAACTATAGGACCCCCCCAGCCTATACCTTCTACCTAATTAGTATAGCATCCCAATGTATTAATTTGTAACCAAAAAAGCAGCTGAAAGCAGAAGTAACAAAACCATAAAGGATAAAGACATGCTGTAAGGCTTCTCCAAAATACCCAGAACTGAGTATAAGTTAACTTATTTTGTCCTCCATGTATCAGGACTTCATCAGGACCATAAGAGTAGATGTTTGAATTTCTTACTGCAGCAGTATGCTTTAGGCTATATGAGTTATTCCCTGCCTAAGAAACAGCAACCAGCCAGCTTCACAAAGCTCTGCCCATCACATACACACCTTAATTCTGACTGCTAGCAAGCTGCAAGAATGGAAATCGCCAGTCAGAATAATTTCTTCTGATCTTTCTTGCCCATCTAGAGAGAAGAGCCTAACAATCCTAAACCACAAAACCAATAATAGCAAAGAAGGTATAAAGTAGAAACCCACATAACCTTACTTTATATCCTAACTACAACTATACACAATAGTAGGGGGATGGAGGTAAGGTGTGGCTGTTGAGTAGTGAGAATCTTGAACATCTACTGATTGGATAATTAAAACTTACACAAGTGTACTAGATTCATCATTCTGTAGTCTTTAGGCTATAGGGGCTGATTACCAAACCTTCTCCAACCTGGAGTGAGGGAGGTCTATAGATCCAGGAAGCCTGGAGAATTGTCTTAGCAAAATTAGCCTAGACCTTGCAAAGGAATCCAGTTTATGCTTTGTAAAAGTATGCATTGAGGACCTTGTAGCTGCCTCTAGAATGCTTCTAGAGTCCACCTCGTTCCAGTATGCCATCAAAAATGATAAGCCTCTAGTAGAACATGTCTTGATACTGCCTGGAATTGATTTGTTATGGTAGGAATAACAAAAGCGATAGCTGAGGACAACGTAAGTTTTTCTAAAGGACTTAGTTCTGTTAAGATAGTACTTAAGCTGTCTAGGCACATCCAGAGTATGCAGAATCATTTTTTCCCTATTTTTTTTAGGTTTTGGGTAGAAAACTGAGAAAGTGATAGCTTGACTCAAATTAAACTCTGAAACCAGGCAGGTAAACAACCCATATAGCCAAAAGGCTCCTGCAGCAGTAAGGAATTTGAACATCTATGTTATGGTCCTGTTGAAATCCTGATACCTGGAAAACAAAAATACTTAGCTTATACTAAATTCTAGGTGTTTTGAAGAAGCTTGTAGTGTGTCTTTGTTCTTCCCTATGTATTAAGCCAAATACAATTCTCCTAAGAGACTTTAACTACACCTTCATTGACTGTATGACTTATACATCAAATATGTATGCCTAGAAATTTCTGGACATCATTAATGCAAACTCTCTGGATCTGTTAGTTCATAACCCCCCACTGGGGATGACAAAATCCTGGATTTGGTCTTTACCAAAATTGAGCAGCTTTGCTCCCCACCAATTGTGACTTCCTTCTTGGTCAAATCAGACCACATATCAGTTGCATTCACTGTAAGACTGAAGAGTGAAGCAACTTCCAATACTCTGGTATTCAGAGATTAGGCAAAGGCTAATCTACTAAAACTGGGTGATGACCTGGCTAAATTCAAAAGCCCCTTCCATCATGATGACCCCAGTGCCTGTGTGGAATCCTCTACTGCCAATGTCTATGCATATGTGAAGAGTTGTAGAGATGCATCTGTCCTCCTCAGAAATAAATATAATTACAAATGCAGAAATAAACCCCATATGGCAGAACTCTAATATAAGCAGGTTGTGTAATAAAAGAAAAAAAAAATCATTGCACAAAAAATACATTTATCTTTCACGATGCCAAAAACAGTCTTTCTAAACAAAACAAGGAACTCCAGATCATGACCAGCAAATGATAACCACAAAGCCTTTTTTAACTATATTAAAAATCTCAAACAATGATAGCAAATGATATCATACTTGGACCCAGAGAAAACTGGCAGTCTATAAGCAGACAAATTTAGCTGAAATGTCACTTCTTCTCCCCTTCAATAGTCTCAGATCAAATACCCACATCTACATCCTTGCAAATCTCCCAAGAATGAGTCTTCAAGGCACTATTCAAGACAAAGAACACTGTGTGTATGGGGCCGGGCAACATATGGGGCTGCCTACTGTTCCACCTGAAACATGACTTGTCAGATCGCCTTCAGAGGCTATTCAGTTTCAGACTGAAAAAATGTCTCCTGCCAAATGAATGGAAAACAGTAACAGTCATTCCCAAGCACAAAGGTGCAGCTTCAATGGGCCTCGGTAATTATAAACCTATAAGCCTGATGAGGCTCCTTTGTAAGGCTATGGAAATGATCATTATGGAATAAATATATATGGATATAGGTAAACTACAAGCTCTTGACCCAAGCCAGTTTGAATTCATCAAGTGCAGATCCTGCCTACTTAACTTATCCGACATCTTTGATAAAGTTACTGTAAGAATGTATGAGTTTCAATCAGTGCACACTGCATACACAGAACTCACAAAGGTTTTTGATACCATCCTACACTCAAGTGCTATAGATAAATTCTGTGAGCTAAATGCAAAGCCCTATATAACTCAGTGGATAGCAAATCAGCTCACAAATATAACCCAGGAAATAAAGGTTGGCAGCTCTACCTCTCCCAAAAGACTTACCATTAATGTGTACCCCAGGGTTCAATCCTTAGGGCATTCCTGTTTTAATTTACTTATCAGAGGTAAAAGCTAATGTTAAGGGTTTGTGGCTGCCCAAGTCTACAGATGACTGCAAACTTGGTGCTATCATACACGCAGAGAAGACATCATGATCTTCCAAGATGGCCTGTCCCAACTAAATAGCTGGTGTCAAAGCCATAGACTAAAACTAAATGACAAGTAATGTATAATTACATCCTTTGGTGAGCATGAATACAAGTGTAACTATATCACTGATAACACACATATGAAAATTGTTTCCGTAGTCTGGGATTTGAGAGCCTATGTTGCAATGAACTGACCTTTAATTAACATGTTTACACTGTTGTAAAGAAGTCCCTTTTCACCATACAGCTTATATATAAAGGGCATCCATGTCCAGGTATGCAAATGTTCCTCTGTACTCAGCATTTATTAGGTTGATCATTGAGTATAATGCCCTTTTTGGCATTTACTTGTCCAAATACTTGTCACAACTAGAATGACCACAAGACTTTCTCAATAAGATAGCCGAGGGCCTAAATTATAAAAGCTCTACAGACCATCTCAAAGCCTTGTCCCTCTTCTCTTTATAATAGGAGCTACTGACAGGCAACCTGTACCTTGTGTATAAAGCCTCAACAGACCCTGTCCTGTCAGACTTATTACACATTAAGAAGTCCAGTGGTGGTATAGACACATGCTCAAGGGATCTCAATCTGTTCTGTAATATTGATAGAACATGTTGGAGAGATAAATATGTATGAGAGAGAATTCCACTTTAATGGAACCACATTGCACTACAAATAAAGCACAGCACTTCTGTTACTCTATTCAGACATAATTCGGACAAATGGATGGGTGACTGCAAATTGACCCCTGATTTAGCACCTTATCCCTCATGGATAGGAGCAGGATGTAAATGTCCTAACATAACCTTGTTCTCCTTATCTCTGGGTTATTTGTAAATAAAATATAAGGGATAAAAACTACCACAGGAATGGAAAGCTGGGCTTCTTAAGATATTCACAAATCAATGGCCTAGTATGTACCTATGACCCTAGAAGCCTATTAGTAGGCAAACATTTTATTTTTGTAAGGATGATATTGTCTTCTGTTATAATGTCCCTAAGATGACTGCTACAGGGATTCTTTCTGAAACCTTTGCATTTAACTATAACAGGTAGTTGTGGTTAGGACTAAGGTGAAATGGCTGATAGCAACTCAAAAGCACTGAGGACTGTGTAGTATCTTTCTGCTCACCACAAGAGATTTAAGCTTAGTGGCCCCTATCCATGTTGCCTAGAACAATCTATAGGACTGGTTAGGTAGAACTGAGTAATACATAATGCAGCCTTGCACCTTATCACTATTCAACAAGATTTCAGATATGTGCAACAGATTCTGTTCAAGTCGCATGCTTTAAACACATCGATGCTATCGGTACTGCTGTCATGTGCATCTAGAGTGAGTTTTATAAATTGTGCTGCCGCTTATTCTTAATTATAAAATATGATGTCCTATACAACAGTATTCTCAGGTCTTCTTGCAGCTACGCCCAAGCTGATCAATATGATCATTTCAGATTGCTGGGACAACAACTCAAAGAACGGGGGTGGGGGATCTCTAGTAATCCACCTTACATTTTAACAAAAGTATATCAGTCTAACTAACTAATTATTCTTGTAGCTGCATTCACAGCAGACTTTATGACTTATGATTTTGTGTAATTTTAGGCAAGATATTCAATGATCAGGCTGACTAGCTTTGCCTATTCAGCTTCTGTATTCTTTCCTACGTTTGTCCTTTTCATGTAGCTCACCAGAAATACTAATACTTGCATGCGAGTCTCACCCTGAAATGCTTTTTGTCAGCAGCAAACTGTTCTGTTGGCAGTAGCTTTCAGCTACTATTTATGACTGCAGCTGTGATAGATGTACCTCATTCTTATCAATATAACTACAGTAGCCTGCAAAGCTATGGAGATGCAGGAAAAACCAAAGAGGTAAACATGGAAAGTAATGGGGGATTTGACATTTAGCCATGTTCCAATATCTGGAAAGTAATGGGGGATTTGACATTTAGCCATGTTCCAATATCTAAATACTCTGGCAAATACTTAAAATGTTTTATTTTTCCCAGGTCCACCAGGACAAGGATTAAGAGGTGAACAGGGCCCTCCAGGAAAAGCTGGCCCAAAGGGAGACCAGGGGCAGAAAGGTAAAATGCTATCTTTTCTTCTGTAATGAAACAACAGATCAGGATTCTTAATGTGTTATTCCAGAGAAATTGAACAACTTGAGAAGTACTCTGAGTGAAAATGGAATTTCCATTTAAGTAGCTTTTTTTTGATAAGCTGAATGTCAGAGTTTTCATCAGCTCATATACACATATGTACAGACAACCTTGTTTAGTTTTTTGAGGTGGACTAATTCTGACTAATCATACATAACAACTGTCCAGATTTTCACAGAATGTCCAGATTTTTGCCTCATATGTTTGGGATGTTCCTCATAAAATCTGTGGTTTTCTGTCAAATCATTGAGGCTTGAATTCAGTAAATAATGATATACATCTGGGTTTCATACTTCATACCCTTCAGAAAATACATGTCAACATAAATCACGTTATTCTAGTAACTTTCTCAGTTTGTAAAAGCAATATATACTATAGATGTGCAAGATCTTTTCATTCACTTTGAACTGCTCTACTGTCTCCTGCAAGCCTTAGTGGTGTGTATGAGCCATTATTTCAGTGGTTTTAATCTAAGTTTTTGGATACTTTACCAGATTAAGTATAGCTCAGCTGGGCAGAAAATCCATTTTTCTTTGAAGTTCCTAGGAAGAAAAGATCCAGGTGTGACTCAGGAGAACCTTCTGGTTATGTGACTTGCTCACAGTCAAACAGCAGACAAGTGCAACTGGAAAGATTCCCTGGGCTGCAGGAAGAAATGCTTTAACAGCCTTAATCCTTTGTGGTGGCATGTGAATCTTACTGGTGGTTTGGGCATGTGTATTTTGACATTTGAACATATGTAGTCCCAACAAAGCTGTTAAGCTAAATAACTTACATGAAGCAGAGGAGTAAACAACTTTTTTATTGCAGTTTAGTAATAACTTCTGTCTTGCAAAGCCCACAGACCTACCCTGCTGGGAAATACCTACAGTCAAGTTCTCTCCATGGGTGCCTCCTGCCATTTATCAAAGCCTGTTTAAGTATGTCCTGCTATGTGCACTAGTTTTGATACTTGAACTGTTGCTCCTGTGTAAACTACTCTCTGGAAAATCTCTGGGCCTCTCCCTGCCTCTCCTTCTACCCTGTTCCCACCATTCTCCTACCTTCCTGCAACTCTTTTTTGACTCTTAAATCTCTCTGTCAGCTACACCCCCTCTACTCCTTTTCTGGTCTCTCCTATACTGAACAGTCCCTCCTGCAATTCTTAATTCCTTCTGCCCATCTCCTGTATCTTTCACTGTACTGCTGCCTCCCTTCTTTCAGATTTTTCTCAGACTATCTCTCCAGGCTGCTCTACCCCTCTCTACCTCCCCTGTCCCCACTTCTACTAACTTACTTGCTTACTAATTTATTTTTGCTGAGATTTCTCTGTGGGTGAAGCCCAGCTCCAGTCACTCTCACTCCACTCAGGTTCACTTCACTCCCCTACCATACCCCCATTCCCACCCACCCCCACTTCAATTACCTTTATACTATCCAGTCCCTCCTCTTCCTGTCTGCTCACCCACTCACAACCCATTTCCTGCCTAGAATCACTCCCAGCCTTTCACCACCCATAACTGCAGTACATTACTTCCTGTCGCCAATCTAGTCCCCCTCCAAAACTTCATTTTCACATACTCTAACATGCAAACTCTTTTCTTTACCACTTCACTTCTCATGCTCCTATCTTTTCTAACCTCCTATCACTCCCTCCTATGCCATTCTCACATTCTCTCCACTACCTCAAGCATCTCTGAAACTCGTCCTTCTACCTTCTACTTCATTATCTCTCCTTCTCTCTTCAACTTCTCTATTAACTGTCTGCATAAACCAACCATTCATAAAAACTATCCACTCATCTGCAAATCCAAATCTAAACTCTATAACCATCTCTTAAGATTTTCTCCACTCACATTTTTTACTAATAATATACTCCTTTCTGGAGACATTCACCCCAACCCAGGACCCCTCTCCTCCCCTCTCAGCCACATACCCCATAAGATTCCCTTCACCTCCCACTCCCCTCATCCTTCAATCCATCCTCTTCCTCCCAAACCTTGCTCTTTCTTATACAAAAATCTAATTATCTACTCATAGAATATACAAAGCCTCACTAACAAAATCACTGACCTACACACATGGATAGCCCACACCTCCCCTCACATTCTATCCATATCTGCAACCTGGCTCAAACCACACATCACAAACAATGAAATTCTCCCATCTGGCTATAATATTTACCACTCTGACAGATTCCCTAAAAAAGGGGGTGGAGTAGTCATTCTCTACTCAGACAAGCTAAATATCTCACCTATCATCATCCCTATCCCTGACTTCCATCCAGCTGAATTACTCATTCTAAACTGCCACCTTAATCCACAAAAGAAATTTGCTATTGCTTCCATTCATATCCCCCCTGGAAATAATATCCCCACCCTAGAAAATATCCTATCCCAGTTTTTCCATAACATACACTCATTCTCAGAGATGTCAACATAGACTGGTGCAAACTTACAACTGACTTTCGACAATTTAGTATAGACCTTCATGGATTCCATCAACTGATAATATCCCCCCACTAGTTTCCATAAAACCTCATTCTCCAGCTCTACTATTGACTGGATTCTCACTAACTCACCCAACCTCTACCATAGCCAAACTACCTCACCAGACGCCCTAAGTGATCATCTCCTTACCTCTGTTCTAAGGCACTCTAACCAAACACCCATATCTCACCTTTACAGAGACTATCATAAACTTACTAACTTCAATACCATTGAATTCAACTCCATACTGTCTAATATTGATTGGTCTATCATTTGGTATCTCTCTCTTGATGATGCAGTGTGTAAATTCAACAGCATTTTTCTGGACACCCTCAACCCTCTTGCCCCATCCAGGATAATTAAAATAAAATCAAATTATGCTCACTGGCTTGCCAAGGATACTAGATATCTTATGCACAAAAGAGATAGTGCTTGGAAAGCCTGGCCTAAAAAAAGAACTACCCCTGCTACAGAATTATCAAGAACTATGGAATCTTGTCAAGAAACAAATCAATAAAGACAAAACAACTACTATAATTCTGCCCAACTCAATGGCAAATCCAACCCATGTAAGTTCTGGTTGACTCTAAATAATATTCTTTCTCCTGGCTGCCCTTCCACCCCCTTCCCTTTCCTAAAAAACATCTCCACTACAGACTGCTACCCTCCTCAATAAACACTTCATTGATACAATCCAAAAACTCCCTCCCTCCAATTCTAACCCTACTTCTACCCCTTCTCCCCCCACTCACTCAGTAAAAACCTCTTCTCCTTTCAACTAGTTCTTACTTCTTACATCAAAAAACTTCTGAAGCTGAAACCCTGCTCTCCCTACACAGACAATCTCCCCTCTGACTTCCTCAAACTAGCTGCTGAATCTATAGCCTATCCTGTATCCATTCTCATCAATAGGTCAATTCAAGAAGCCACTGTTCCTCTCATTTGGAAATCCTTTTTCACAATCCCCCTCCATAAAGGAGGAAACTCAACTGACCCATCTAACTACAGACCCATCACCATCATATCCCCTCTCTCTAAAATACTTGAAAAATGCATTCATTCACAGCTTCTCAACTGTCTCCTCCAGCATAACCTTCTCACTCCCACTCAACATGGTTTTCGCCCTGACCATAGCACAACTACTGCCCTCCTATCATTTACACATGCTATCACTGAGGCCTGTGACAACAACCAATTCATATCATCCTGCCTCTTTCTCGACCTATCCAAAGCTTTTGATGCAGTCTCTCACCCTATACTGCTAAACAAAATGGGTAATCTCAACCTATCTGCTACCTCCCTAGCCTGGTACTCTAGCTATCTCTGTTTTAGGCAGCAGTCTCTCAGATGGCTCCAATCCTGCTCTCCCCATATTCCAGTAATGTCCAGTGTTCCACAAGGTTCCATCTTGGGTCCCCTCCTGTTTAATATATTCACTAATGAACTATACACATCCTGCCAACAATTCTCCCTCATCCTATATACAGATGACTCATCTCTCATTTCCACCTCCAGCAATATCTCTGAACTTCTTACCCTAACCCAAAATGCCTTTTTATCTACCAAAAATGGCTGACTGATAATCTACTCACCCTTAACCCTAAAAAGACCAAACTATTGCTCTTTCTCCCCAGTTCCCTCCCTCTCTCATAACAAATCTCCTTTTGTTATTGCATCCTCCAATAACACTATCATAAAGCCCAAACCTCACACAAAGCACCTAGATGTCATCATTGATGATGAACTTAAATTGAACCTTCATTTACTTCAATGTATCAAAGAAACTCACCAGAAACTAGGCTTACTATATTGCAACAGAAAATTCCTAAACTCCAGTGCCAGACTCTCTCTGGCTCAGGCACTTGTCCTCCCCTCCCTTCTATACACTTCCCCAATTCTAACTAATATTTAGTCCACAACCTTGCTCAAACTTCAGCAAACATACCACAGAATAGCTCAATTCATCATGAACTCTCCTTAAAAGTCACACCACTGCCTAGCACTAAATGCTGTGAAATGGCTTAAACCCCCAACAACTCTTGCTGTCACAATTTCAAATATTACACACTATTCTATACAAACCATCTTCATGACCTGCTCTGTCCTCCCTCATTTCCCCCAACTCCCCATTTCAGACCCTACATACCTCTAACCAGGAACTTTTAGGTAGTTACCATCCAAAAAAATGTGGGTAAACTTCTTTAGGAATCCTCTGTTGCTTAAGCATTGAACAAACTTCCTATACACATTTGCTCCATTACCCACACACTACACTTTAAAAAAGAACTTATACTACATCTTCTCAACACCAAGACTTAACCCTGCTGTGACCCAACCTAAACTCCACTTCTCTCGTGTTTTCATATTTCCACCACTTGAAAATTTACAATGCCCTACCCCTATTTTTAAACTTGTACCTATTATGTGTTTACCTGGTTAACTCATCCTCTCCACAGTGAAGACTTAAATATTGTGATGTATATTATTGTATATCTCTTTGGACAAATGCTATTTGTTTATGCACTATGCATTTGTTTTTAACTTTTTACGTTTTCATTTTTGGAGTCTAACTTTGTACTATACTGAAGTGTGAATTATTATATGTACTGTAAATGCTTTTGAGTGTAAATTTTAATATTAAATTTCTTTGTAATCTGGAACTTTTAACACTGAAAATAGGCTACTGGCCCAGTTGGACCAATCCGGTTAACAAATGTCAATAAATAAATAAATAAATATTTAAAACTTGTCCATATCTCCTGCACTGAGGTTGAGGAGTATGTGACTAATATATCACAAGGTGAAAAGCAGGAATGGGTTGCAGTTGCAGCTGGTGGCCTATTCTGGAGGTGTTTCTTAACTCGAAAACCTAATTCACAAAGTATGCTGGTATTCTGATTTAGGACTGTAAGCTGATGATGGTCTAATGTTCATAACAGCAAATACTATCATGATAAAGCATAGCTGGGTGTGGGTAATGTATTTATTTATTTATTTGTTTATTTTATATAACAATATTGAGTCTAGCACCAGATGAATCTGTTTATTCAAATAACTTCAAACACTACAAATAATCCCCAGAGTTTAAAAAAAAAATCTACTGAAATATCTTCCTTAATGAAGCTGAGTAAAACCAATTGCTTTTCTCTCTTGGAGGGTTTTATTTGTACTGATCTAAAACAAGGAGATATAAAATGATGGCAAATCTTTATTAGAACTAGTACCTCAAGTTCAACAACTCTTTGAGGTTAAAAGCAAGTACAAAGTCAGTCACATATATTTCCCATTATTATTTTCAATTAACTAATTAATCTATAAGAAAACTTTCTAGGGCAATTCAGTGTTTAACCCATTAGTCTGTAAAGTTTTAAATCAAAGAATAGACATAACTGCCATTTTATCAAATAATGACAAGGTGTATTTTTCAGTATAGCCTGGTTTACACACAATTTTGTTGCATTACAAAACAATCTCAGACAGGGTGTATATCTCCATAAGTGTTCAGCCACTGAGTTCTCCAGTTTTTTTTTTTATTCTGACAATTCTTCAAATGTTCATGTATTCTTACTTTCACAATTCTGCTGCTCTCACTTATGTAGAATAGTTGATAAGGACATGCTATGGCATAAATTACCATACCTAAGTGATAAGAAAAACAGCACCGTATATAAAAAACACCTTTAACAAAACTCCAGCAATTATCTCTGGCCAATAAACTACATACCTAACAGTTTTCACGTGGCTAAGTCCCAAAATTCATAGCCCTTCCAAACACTGCATTAGAACATGTCCCCAAAGCATCACCTCTGGAAAGGACCATTTTAATTGTCAAACTAAGTCCTGTTCTATATGGAAACCAAAAGTGATGAAGGTAAACCTTTCACCAAAATTTTATGCACAAGCAAAATTTGTCATTGCTTCTTGATCACTTTGAAAATTTGTTCAGCTTTTTCATTAAATATAATCATAAAAAGATTTGTTCCGTATCTGCCGATTTAGTATGAACTACATTTTCTTCAGTATAATTCCTTCTCCTATGATTAACATAACTCCGGGATATGAAGGAATCATATACATCCACATACCTATATCCTGTTTGTAAAAATATGTCAAAATTCAACAGAACCTCTGAAAAAATGCATCAACATTGCTACATAATCTAGCTGCCCTTTGGTAATGCCTAGAGACTGTGGCTAGGATGGCAGCTGTTCCCCATAGAATGGTATTAGTAGTTGTTTCTTTTCTATATAATGATATCAAATTTTATTTTGTAGAACAGTTATCTTAACATCAAGAAAATAGGTTTTTTGTTTCCTGGATTGTCCCAGAAAACATATACAGTTGGTATTCATATTTAATGTCAAAAATTTATCAAAATACTCATGGACCCTTAGAAAACAAAAAAATCATCAATATATTATCCATACAATTTAATATGTTTTGCAAAATAATCCATGGCATAAAAATAATTTTGCTCAAAATAGTTCTTAAAGATATTTGCAAAGGTTATGGGCAGGAAGCTAACCCCCCATAACCGTACCTTGATTTTGTAGAAACAAATTAGCATGAAAATAAAAATAATTACGAGTTAAACAACATTCAAATAATTGTGATTCCATTCTTTCTGGGCCATCAGGGAGAAAATAGAATACTGCTAATATCCCAAACTCATGTTAAATGCTACTATACAAAGCTTGTATACCCATAGTAGATAAAAAGTGGTCATCCTGCATGTTCAACAATTTTAGTTTTTATAACAATCAATGGGAATTTTTATATAGGAATCCCTCTGTATAACTAAGGGCTTATCTGAAGTGATTCAGGTATAGCTATTCGTTTAACATGGTTTTCTTTTTCTTTTTTGTGTGCAACCAGTTTGGAGACGCATGTTTTTGACTATAAGTTACGTTTTACTCACAATGGCGCATGTTCTGTTGTTTGTTAAAGATGATGGGTGACCAAACTGGGACCATCTCATCATATGTGAATGTATAACTGAAAAGTGACCAAAGTGGGACCATCTCATCATGTGTGAACGTATAACTGACAGGTGACCAAAGTGGGACCATCTCATATGTGAACATATAACTGATAAGTGACCAAAGTGGGACCATCTCTTCATGTGTGAACGTATAACTGATAAGTGACCAAAGTGGGACCATCTCATCATGTGTGAACGTATAACCAATTTGTGACCAAAGTGGCACCATCTCATCATGTGTGAATTTGTAACTGATAAGTAACCAAAGTGAGACCATCTCTTCACGTGTGAACATATAACTGATAAATAACCAAAGTGGCACCATCTCATCATGTGTGAATTTGTAACTGATAAGTGACCAAAGTGAGACCATCTCTTCACGTGTGAACATATAACTGATAAATAACCAAAGTGGCATCATCTCATCATGTGTGAATTTGTAACTGATAAGTGACCAGAGTCTGACCATCTCATCATGTATGAATGTATAACAGATAAGTGACCAAAGTGAGACCATCTCTTCACGTGTGAACATATAACTGATAAATAACCAAAGTGGCATCATCTCATCATGTGTGAATGTGTAACTGATAAGTGACCAAAGTTTGACCATCTCATCATGTGTGAACATATAACTAAGTGACCAAAGTGGCACCTCCTCATCATGTATGAATGTATAACAGATAAGTGACCAAAGTAGAACCATCTCATCATGTGTGAACATATAACTGGTAAGTGACCAAAGTGGCACCATCTCATGTGTGAACTTATAATTGAAAAGTGACCAAAGTGGGACCATCTCATCATCTATGAACTTATAACTGATAAGTGACCAAAGTGGGACCATCTCATCATGTGTGAACTTTGTAATCTGGAACTTTTAACACTGAAAATAGGCTACTGGCCCAGTTGGACCAATCCGGTTAACAAATGTCAATAAATAAATAAATAAATATTTAAAACCTGTCCCTATATCCTGCGCTAAGAGGTTGAGGAGTATGTGACTAATATATCACAAGGTGAAAAGCAGGAATGGGTTGCAGTTGCAGTTGGTGGCCTATTCTGGAGGTGTTTCTTAACTTGAAAACCTAATTCACAAAGTATGCTGGTATTCTGATTTAGGACTGTAAGCTGATGATAGTCTAATGTTCATAACAGCAAATACTATCATGATAAAGCATAGCTGGGTGTGGGTAATGTATTTATTTATTTATTTGTTTATTTTATATAACAATATTGAGTCTAGCACCAGATGAATCTGTTTATTCAAATAACTTCAAACACTACAAATAATCCCCAGAGTTTAAAAAAAAAAATCTACTGAAATATCTTCCTTAATGAAGCTGAGTAAAACCAATTGCTTTTCTCTCTTGGAGGGTTTTATTTGTACTGATCTAAAACAATGAGATATAAAATGATGGCAAATCTTTATTAGAACTAGTACCTCAAGTTCAACAACTCTTTGAGGTTAAAAGCAAGTACAAAGTCAGTCACATATATTTCCCATTATTATTTTCAATTAACTAATTAATCTATAAGAAAACTTTCTAGGGCAATTCAGTGTTTAACCCATTAGTCTGTAAAGTTTTAAATCAAAGAATAGACATAACTGCCATTTTATCAAATAATGACAAGGTGTATTTTTCAGTATAGCCTGGTTTACACACAATTTGTTGCATTACAAAACAATCTCAGACAGGGTGTATATCTCCATAAGTGCTCAGCCACTGAGTTCTCCAGTTTTTTTTTTTTTTTATTCTGACAATTCTTCAAATGTTCTTGTATTCTTACTTTCACAATTCTGCTGCTCTCACTTATGTAGAATAGTTGATAAGGACATGCTATGGCATAAATTACCATACCTAAGGGATAAGAAAAACAGCACCGTATATAAAAAGCACCTTTAGCAAAACTCCAGCAATTATCTCTGGCCAATAAACCACATACCTAACAGTTTTCACGTGGCTAAGTCCCAAAATTCATAGCCCTTCCAAACACTGCATTAGAACATGTCCCCAAAGCATCAACTCTAGAAAGGACCATTTTAATTGTCAAACTAAGTCCTGTTCTATATGGAAACCAAAAGTGATGAAGGTAAACCTTTCACCAAAATTTTATGTACAAGCAAAATTTGTCAGTGCTTCTTGATCACTTTGAAAATTTGTTCAGCTTTTTCATTAAATATAATCATAAAAAGATTTGTTCCGTATCTGCCGATTTAGTATGAACTACATTTTCTTCAGTATAATTCCTTCTCCTATGATTAACATAACTCCGGGATATGAAGGAATCATATACATCCACATACCTATATCCTGTTTGTAAAAATATGTCAAAATTCAACAGAACCTCTGAAAAAATGCATCAACATTGCTACATAATCTAGCTGCCCTTTGGTAATGCCTAGAGACTGTGGCTAGGATGGCAGCTGTTCCCCATAGAATGGTATTAGTAGTTGTTTCTTTTCTATATAATGATATCAAATTTTATTTTGTACAACAGTTATCTTAATATCAAGAAAAGAGGTTTTTTGTTTGCTGGATTGTCCCAGAAAACATATACAGTTGGTATTCATATTTAATGTCAAAAATTCATCAAAATACTCATGGACCCTTAGAATACAAAAAATCATCAATATATTATCCATACAATTTAATATGTTTTGCAAAATAATCCATGGCATAAAAATAATTTTGCTCAAAATAGTTCTTAAAGATATTTGCAAAGGTTATGGGCAGGAAGCTAACCCCCCATAACCGTACCTTGATTTTGTAGAAACAAATTAGCATGAAAATAAAAATAATTACGAGTTAAACAACATTCAAATAATTGTGATTCCATTCTTTCTGGGCCATCAGGGAGAAAATAGAATACTGCTAATATCCCAAACTCATGTTAAATGCTACTATACAAAGCTTGTATACCCATAGTAGATAAAAAGTGGTCATCCTGCATGTTCAACAATTTTAGTTTTTATAACAATCAATGGGAATTTTTATATAGGAATCCCTCTGTATAACTAAGGGCTTATCTGAAGTGATTCAGGTATAGCTATTCGTTTAACATGGTTTTCTTTTTCTTTTTTGTGTGCAACCAGTTTGGAGACGCATGTTTTTGACTATAAGTTACGTTTTACTCACAATGGGGCATGTTCTGTTGTTTGTTAAAGATGATGAGTGACCAAACTGGGACCATCTCATCATATGTGAATGTATAACTGAAAAGTGACCAAAGTGGGACCATCTCATCATGTGTGAACGTATAACTGACAAGTGACCAAAGTGGGACCATCTCATATGTGAACGTATAACTGATAAGTGACCAAAGTGGGACCATCTCTTCATGTGTGAACGTATAACTGATAAGTGACCAAAGTGGGACCATCTCATCATGTGTGAACATATAACCAATATGTGACCAAAGTGGCACCATCTCATCATGTGTGAATTTGTAACTGATAAGTAACCAAAGTGAGACCATCTCTTCACGTGTGAACATATAACTGATAAATAACCAAAGTGGCACCATCTCATCATGTGTGAATTTGTAACTGATAAGTGACCAAAGTGAGACCATCTCTTCACGTGTGAACATATAACTGATAAATAACCAAAGTGGCATCATCTCATCATGTGTGAATGTGTAACTGATAAATAACCAAAGTGGCATCATCTCATCATGTGTGAATTTGTAACTGATAAGTAACCAAAGTGAGACCATCTCTTCACGTGTGAACATATAACTGATAAATAACCAAAGTGGCATCATCTCATCATGTGTGAATGTGTAACTGATAAGTGACCAAAGTTTGACCATCTCATCATGTGTGAACATATAACTAAGTGACCAAAGTGGCACCTTCTCATCATGTATGAATGTATAACAGATAAGTGACCAAAGTAGAACCATCTCATCATGTGTGAACATATAACTGGTAAGTGACCAAAGTGGCACCATCTCATGTGTGAACTTATAATTGAAAAGTGACCAAAGTGGGACCATCTCATCATCTATGAACTTATAACTGATAAGTGACCAAAGTGGGACCATCTCATCATGTGTGAACTTTGTAATCTGGAACTTTTAACACTGAAAATAGGCTACTGGCCCAGTTGGACCAATCCGGTTAACAAATGTCAATAAATAAATAAATAAATATTTAAAACCTGTCCCTATATCCTGCGCTAAGAGGTTGAGGAGTATGTGACTAATATATCACAAGGTGAAAAGCAGGAATGGGTTGCAGTTGCAGTTGGTGGCCTATTCTGGAGGTGTTTCTTAACTTGAAAACCTAATTCACAAAGTATGCTGGTATTCTGATTTAGGACTGTAAGCTGATGATGGTCTAATGTTCATAACAGCAAATACTATCATGATAAAGCATAGCTGGGTGTGGGTAATGTATTTATTTATTTATTTGTTTATTTTATATAACAATATTGAGTCTAGCACCAGATGAATCTGTTTATTCAAATAACTTCAAACACTACAAATAATCCCCAGAGTTTAAAAAAAAAATCTACTGAAATATCTTCCTTAATGAAGCTGAGTAAAACCAATTGCTTTTCTCTCTTGGAGGGTTTTATTTGTACTGATCTAAAACAAGGAGATATAAAATGATGGCAAATCTTTATTAGAACTAGTACCTCAAGTTCAACAACTCTTTGAGGTTAAAAGCAAGTACAAAGTCAGTCACTTATATATTTCCCATTATTATTTTCAATTAACTAATTAATCTATAAGAAAACTTTCTAGGGCAATTCAGTGTTTAACCCATTAGTCTGTAAAGTTTTAAATCAAAGAATAGACATAACTGCCATTTTATCAAATAATGACAAGGTGTATTTTTCAGTATAGCCTGGTTTACACACAATTTGTTGCATTACAAAACAATCTCAGACAGGGTGTATATCTCCATAAGTGTTCAGCCACTGAGTTCTCCAGTTTTTTTTTTTATTCTGACAATTCTTCAAATGTTCTTGTATTCTTACTTTCACAATTCTGCTGCTCTCACTTATGTAGAATAGTTGATAAGGACATGCTATGGCATAAATTACCATACCTAAGGGATAAGAAAAACAGCACCGTATATAAAAGCACCTTTAGCAAAACTCCAGCAATTATCTCTGGCCAATAAACCACATACCTAACAGTTTTCACGTGGCTAAGTCCCAAAATTCATAGCCCTTCCAAACACTGCATTAGAACATGTCCCCAAAGCATCAACTCTAGAAAGGACCATTTTAATTGTCAAACTAAGTCCTGTTCTATATGGAAACCAAAAGTGATGAAGGTAAACCTTTCACCAAAATTTTATGTACAAGCAAAATTTGTCAGTGCTTCTTGATCACTTTGAAAATTTGTTCAGCTTTTTCATTAAATATAATCATAAAAAGATTTGTTCCGTATCTGCCGATTTAGTATGAACTACATTTTCTTCAGTATAATTCCTTCTCCTATGATTAACATAACTCCGGGATATGAAGGAATCATATACATCCACATACCTATATCCTGTTTGTAAAAATATGTCAAAATTCAACAGAACCTCTGAAAAAATGCATCAACATTGCTACATAATCTAGCTGCCCTTTGGTAATGCCTAGAGACTGTGGCTAGGATGGCAGCTGTTCCCCATAGAATGGTATTAGTAGTTGTTTCTTTTCTATATAATGATATCAAATTTTATTTTGTACAACAGTTATCTTAATATCAAGAAAAGAGGTTTTTTGTTTGCTGGATTGTCCCAGAAAACATATACAGTTGGTATTCATATTTAATGTCAAAAATTCATCAAAATACTCATGGACCCTTAGAAAACAAAAAAATCATCAATATATTATCCATACAATTTAATATGTTTTGCAAAATAATCCATGGCATAAAAATAATTTTGCTCAAAATAGTTCTTAAAGATATTTGCAAAGGTTATGGGCAGGAAGCTAACCCCCCATAACCGTACCTTGATTTTGTAGAAACAAATTAGCATGAAAATAAAAATAATTACGAGTTAAACAACATTCAAATAATTGTGATTCCATTCTTTCTGGGCCATCAGGGAGAAAATAGAATACTGCTAATATCCCAAACTCATGTTAAATGCTACTATACAAAGCTTGTATACCCATAGTAGATAAAAAGTGGTCATCCTGCATGTTCAACAATTTTAGTTTTTATAACAATCAATGGGAATTTTTATATAGGAATCCCTCTGTATAACTAAGGGCTTATCTGAAGTGATTCAGGTATAGCTATTCATTTAACATGGTTTTCTTTTTCTTTTTTGTGTGCAACCAGTTTGGATATGCATGTTTTTGACTATAAGTTACATTTTACTCACAATGGGGCACGTTCTGTTGTTTGTTAAAGATGATGAGTGACCAAACTGGGACCATCTCATCATATGTGAATGTATAACTGAAAAGTGACCAAAGTGGGACCATCTCATCATGTGTGAACGTATAACTGACAAGTGACCAAAGTGGGACCATCTCATATGTGAACGTAACTGATAAGTGACCAAAGTGGGACCATCTCTTCATGTGTGAACGTATAACTGATAAGTGACCAAAGTGGGACCATCTCATCATGTGTGAACATATAACCAATATGTGACCAAAGTGGCACCATCTCATCATGTGTGAATTTGTAACTGATAAGTAACCAAAGTGAGACCATCTCTTCACGTGTGAACATATAACTGATAAATAACCAAAGTGGCACCATCTCATCATGTGTGAATGTATAACCAATAAGTGACCAAAGTGGCACCATCTCATCATGTGTGAATTTGTAACTGATAAGTAACCAAAGTGAGACCATCTCTTCACGTGTGAACATATAACTGATAAATAACCAAAGTGGCATCATCTCATCATGTGTGAATGTATAACCAATAAGTGACCAAAGTGGCACCATCTCATCATGTGTGAATTTGTAACTGATAAGTAACCAAAGTGAGACCATCTCTTCACGTGTGAACATATAACTGATAAATAACCAAAGTGGCATCATCACATCATGTGTGAATGTGTAACTGATAAATAACCAAAGTGGCATCATCTCATCATGTGTGAATGTGTAACTGATAAGTGACCAAAGTTTGACCATCTCATCATGTGTGAACATATAACTAAGTGACCAAAGTGGCACCTTCTCATCATGTATGAATGTATAACAGATAAGTGACCAAAGTAGAACCATCTCATCATGTGTGAACATATAACTGGTAAGTGACCAAAGTGGCACCATCTCATGTGTGAACTTATAATTGAAAAGTGACCAAAGTGGGACCATCTCATCATCTATGAACTTATAACTGATAAGTGACCAAAGTGGGACCATCTCATCATGTGTGAACTTTGTAATCTGGAACTTTTAACACTGAAAATAGGCTACTGGCCCAGTTGGACCAATCCGGTTAACAAATGTCAATAAATAAATAAATATTTAAAACCTGTCCATATATCCTGCGCTAAGAGGTTGAGGAGTATGTGACTAATATATCACAAGGTGAAAAGCAGGAATGGGTTGCAGTTGGTGGCCTATTCTGGAGGTGTTTCTTAACTTGAAAACCTAATTCACAAAGTATGCTGGTATTCTGATTTAGGACTGTAAGCTGATGATGGTCTAATGTTCATAACAGCAAATACTATCATGATAAAGCATAGCTGGGTGTGGGTAATGTATTTATTTATTTATTTGTTTATTTTATATAACAATATTGAGTCTAGCACCAGATGAATCTGTTTATTCAAATAACTTCAAACACTACAAATAATCCCCAGAGTTTAAAAAAAAAATCTACTGAAATATCTTCCTTAATGAAGCTGAGTAAAACCAATTGCTTTTCTCTCTTGGAGGGTTTTATTTGTACTGATCTAAAACAAGGAGATATAAAATGATGGCAAATCTTTATTAGAACTAGTACCTCAAGTTCAACAACTCTTTGAGGTTAAAAGCAAGTACAAAGTCAGTCACTTATATATTTCCCATTATTATTTTCAATTAACAAATTAATCTATAAGAAAACGTTCTAGGGCAAATCAGTGTTTAACCCATTAGTCTGTAAAGTTTTAAATCAAAGAATAGACATAACTGCCATTTTATCAAATAATGACAAGGTGTATTTTTCAGTATAGCCTGGTTTACACACAATTTGTTGCATTACAAAACAATCTCAGACAGGGTGTATATCTCCATAAGTGCTCAGCCACTGAGTTCTCCAGTTTTTTTTTTTATTCTGACAATTCTTCAAATGTTCTTGTATTCTTACTTTCACAATTCTGCTGCTCTCACTTATGTAGAATAGTTGATAAGGACATGCTATGGCATAAATTACCATACCTAAGGGATAAGAAAAACAGCACCGTATATAAAAAGCACCTTTAGCAAAACTCCAGCAATTATCTCTGGCCAATAAACCACATACCTAACAGTTTTCACGTGGCTAAGTCCCAAAATTCATAGCCCTTCCAAACACTGCATTAGAACATGTCCCCAAAGCATCAACTCTAGAAAGGACCATTTTAATTGTCAAACTAAGTCCTGTTCTATATGGAAACCAAAAGTGATGAAGGTAAACCTTTCACCAAAATGTTATGTACAAGCAAAATTTGTCAGTGCTTCTTGATCACTTTGAAAATTTGTTCAGCTTTTTCATTAAATATAATCATAAAAAGATTTGTTCCGTATCTGCCGATTTAGTATGAACTACATTTTCTTCAGTATAATTCCTTCTCCTATGATTAACATAACTCCGGGATATGAAGGAATCATATACATCCACATACCTATATCCTGTTTGTAAAAATATGTCATAATTCAACAGAACCTCTGAAAAAATGCATCAACATTGCTACATAATCTAGCTGCCCTTTGGTAATGCCTAGAGACTGTGGCTAGGATGGCAGCTGTTCCCCATAGAATGGTATTAGTAGTTGTTTCTTTTCTATATAATGATATCAAATTTTATTTTGTACAACAGTTATCTTAACATCAAGAAAAAAGTTTTTTTGCTTGCTGGATTGTCCCAGAAAACATATACAGTTGGTATTCATATTTAATGTCAAAAATTCATCAAAATACTCATGGACCCTTAGAATACAAAAAATCATCAATATATTATCCATACAATTTAATATGTTTTGCAAAATAATCCATGGCATAAAAATAATTTTGCTCAAAATAGTTCTTAAAGATATTTGCAAAGGTTATGGGCAGGAAGCTAACCCCCCATAACCGTACCTTGATTTTGTAGAAACAAATTAGCATGAAAATAAAAATAATTACGAGTTAAACAACATTCAAATAATTGTGATTCCATTCTTTCTGGGCCATCAGGGAGAAAATAGAATACTGCTAATATCCCAAACTCATGTTAAATGCTACTATACAAAGCTTGTATACCCATAGTAGATAAAAAGTGGTCATCCTGCATGTTCAACAATTTTAGTTTTTATAACAATCAATGGAAATTTTTATATAGGAATCCCTCTGTATAACTAAGGGCTTATCTGAAGTGATTCAGGTATAGCTATTCATTTAACATGGTTTTCTTTTTCTTTTTTGTGTGCAACCAGTTTGGAGATGCATGTTTTTGACTACAAGTTACGTTTTACTCACAATGGGGCATGTTCTGTTGTTTGTTAAAGATGATGAGTGACCAAACTGGGACCATCTCATCATATGTGAATGTATAACTGAAAAGTGACCAAAGTGGGACCATCTCATCATGTGTGAACGTATAACTGACAGGTGACCAAAGTGGGACCATCTCATATGTGAACGTATAACTGATAAGTGACCAAAGTGAGACCATCTCTTCACGTGTGAACATATAACTGATAAATAACCAAAGTGGCATCATCTCATCATGTGTGAATTTGTAACTGATAAGTGACCAAAGTGGGACCATCTCTTCATGTGTGAACGTATAACTGATAAGTGACCAAAGTGGCACCATCTCATCATGTGTGAATTTGTAACTGATAAGTAACCAAAGTGAGACCATCTCTTCACGTGTGAACATATAACTGATAAATAACCAAAGTGGCATCATCTCATCATGTGTGAACGTATAACTGATAAGTGACCAAAGTGGCACCATCTCATCATGTGTGAATGTATAACCAATAAGTGACCAAAGTGGCACCATCTCATCATGTGTGAATTTGTAACTGATAAGTAACCAAAGTGAGACCATCTCTTCACGTGTGAACATATAACTGATAAATAACCAAAGTGGCATCATCTCATCATGTGTGAATGTGTAACTGATAAGTGACCAAAGTTTGACCATCTCATCATGTGTGAACATATAACTAAGTGACCAAAGTGGCACCTTCTCATCATGTATGAATGTATAACAGATAAGTGACCAAAGTAGAACCATCTCATCATGTGTGAACATATAACTGGTAAGTGACCAAAGTGGCACCATCTCATGTGTGAACTTATAATTGAAAAGTGACCAAAGTGGGACCATCTCATCATCTATGAACTTATAACTGATAAGTGACCAAAGTGGGACCATCTCATCATGTGTGAACTTTGTAATCTGGAACTTTTAACACTGAAAATAGGCTACTGGCCCAGTTGGACCAATCCGGTTAACAAATGTCAATAAATAAATAAATAAATATTTAAAACCTGTCCATATCTCCTGCGCTAAGAGGTTGAGGAGTACGTGACTAATATATCACAAGGTGAAAAGCAGGAATGGGTTGCAGTTGCAGTTGGTGGCCTATTCTGGAGGTGTTTCTTAACTTGAAAACCTAATTCACAAAGTATGCTGGTATTCTGATTTAGGGCTGTAAGCAGATGATGGTCTAATGTTCATAACAGCAAATACTATCATGATAAAGCATAGCTGGGTGTGGGTAATGTATTTATTTATTTATTTGTTTATTTTATATAACAATATTGAGTCTAGCACCAGATGAATCTGTTTATTCAAATAACTTCAAACACTACAAATAATCCCCAGAGTTTAAAAAAAAAATCTACTGAAATATCTTCCTTAAAACAAGTAAAAAAACCCTTTTTTCCAAATTTTTTTTTAAAAAATTAAAACTTAAAAAATTTTGGGCAAACTTTTTAAACTGTCCCAAAAAAACAATAGAAAACCCCCAATCAAATAATCCTTTTTTTCCCATTATTTAAATTTTTCAAAAAAAATTAAAAAAAATTTTCAGGTTCGTTTTAAATTTTTTTTCTTAAATTTTTCAAAGATTTTTCCCTTTCTGCCATTTTATATAAACATTTTTTAATACCTTTTCCCCAAATTTGATTACAAAACTCCGGGTTAAATTTCCCAATAAAACCCCTATTTCCCCTTTTTTTATTCAAAATTCCAAATCTTGAAAAAAATAAACCCCCAAAAGGCCCCTTTTAATGTAAATGTTGTAAGGAAAAAGAGGGTTTCCCCCAAAAGGGGAAAAAAAAAGGGCCTTTTTTTTAAAAAATTTTTCAAAATTTCCAAAAAATTTTTTTCTGGGTTTTAAAACATTCAGTTTTTTCAATTTTAATCCCAAAAAATTTATACCCCCCAAACAAATCTTTAAAATTCCCCAAAATTTTAAAATTTTGAAAAAACCCTTTAAAAATTGTCAAATAGTCCCTTTGTTCAAAATGGGAAACCCCCCAAAAGTATTGATTTTCTTTTCAAAAATTTTAAAGTTACAAACAAAAAATTTTTTTTTCTGGGCCCGAAAAATTTGTTTCAAATTTTTCATTAAAAATTTTTAAAATCAAAAAAATTTTCTTTTTCCAATTTTAGTTTTAAAAACATTTTTAATAATTTTCTTATTCTAAGGGATTGAAGGATCAAACACCCTAAAATTTTCCTTTTTTTTTTCAAAAATTTAAAAAATTTTGAAAATTAAAATTTTTAAATTGGCCCTTTTTTGTAAGAAATGTCCAATACCCCCATTTAAAAGTATTATAAAAGGCTTTTTAATAATGATAAAAAATTTATTTTTCAACATTTTATTTAACAAAAAGGAAAAATTTTTTGGTTTGCTGGGATTGTCCCCAAAAACATTTTTTCGTTGAACATTTATAATAAAAATTCATTCTCATATTTTGGTTTTTTAAAAATACCAAATAATTATCATTAATTTAATAAAGTCCCAAATAATTTTTCCCTGGCATAAAAAATAAAAAAAGGGCCCCCAAAAGTTTTAAAATATTTTCCCAAAGGGTTTATTTTGGGCGAAAGTAACCAAAAAACCCCTTATTGAAAAAATGATAAATAAAAATAATTACAGTTAAATTTTAACATAATAAAAGTGAAATTTTCCCTTTTTTTCTGGGCCAAAGGGGAAAATTTTTTGGGAAAAAAACTGTAATAAAAACCCACTCATTTTTTAAATTTTACCAAAAACCCCCAACTTGTAAATTTTCATAAATAAAAAGTGGCCCTCCTCATGTTAACTTTTTTTAAAAAACAAAAACCAATTTTTGAAATTTTTATAAAGGAACCCCGTAAAAACTAAGGGCCAAATTTGGGAAAATTATATAGTTTCATTTTAACTGGGTTTTCTTTTCACCATTTTTGAATTTTAATAAAAGTTTACCAATCACATTTATTTTGTTAAATTTTAGTACCAAATGGGAATTAAATTTTGAATTTTGAAAATACAAAAACCACTTTCCCGGTGCATTTCCCTTTTAAAACCTTTCCTTCTCTTTAATGGGGAAAAAAATAAAATTTAATTTTTCTGTTTTTTTTAACTATTTTAATAAAACAAAAAGGAAAATTTTTTTTAAAACATTTTTTGTAAATTTTAAAAAAGGATTTCCCTCTGGGGGAAAAAGTAAAAAAAACAAATGGCCCCTTTGGGGAAAAAAAATCTTTTTAAAAAGGGAATTGGTCCCTTTAAATTTCCCAAAAATTTTTAAATTTGAATGTTTTTTTTGGTTTTTTTTTTTTAAAAAAAAAACCAAATTTTTTAAAATTTTTTTTTTTTTTTGGGGGGAACTTTGGGGAAAAGGGGTTTCCCAAAGGGTGAAATTTGTAACTGATAAGTAACCAACGTGAGACCATCTCTTCACGTGTGAACATATAACTGATAAATAACCAAAGTGGTACCATCTCATCATGTGTGAACGTATAACCAATATGTGACCAAAGTGGCACCATCTCATCATGTGTGAATTTGTAACTGATAAGTAACCAAAGTGAGACCATCTTTTCACGTGTGAACATATAACTGATAAATAACCAAAGTGGCATCATCTCATCATGTGTGAATGTGTAACTGATAAGTGACCAGAGTCTGACCATCTCATCATGTATGAATGTATAACAGATAAGTGACCAAAGTGGGACCATCTCATCATATGTGAACATATAACTGGTAAGTGACCAAAGTGGCACCATCTCATGTGTGAACTTATAATTGAAAAGTGACCAAAGTGGCACCATCTCATCATCTGTGAACTTATAACTGATAAGTGACCAAAGTGGGACCATCTCATCATGTGTGAACTTATAGCTGATAAATACTTTAGTAAAACCAGTCTGTGCTCATTGCTGCGGATCTCTTATAGCAGAGGACCAGATAAAGAATTCTAAACTGTCTCATTTAATATAGGGATAATTTATATAGCTTTCAGTTTATTAACACTCCAGTTATTCTTTCTCACTATTATACAATGAAGTTACATGAAAAGCGAATTATATCTTCTTTTTAATAACAGCACTGTAGGTTGGAGCTCATTTGTCATGCTGTTATGTACCAGTCTTGGGGTGATGAGAATGTAGAGATGTTTGAATAGGTACTGTACATACTCACTGCTCACATGGTGATACATGTTCAGTCTGTTAGATGCAACCTTGCCTGTCCTCTTGGACTATGGGTGCAATACATTAACTATTTGAATGCTTTTCTGTATGTTTTATACCTTCATTTTAACTAAAACAATTACACTATGGAATATTATGCATATGAGGTGGTGTAGTAAACATTTGTGACTTTTTTTTGTAAATTTGTTGTAAAGGATGCTATCAGTCTGGAAATGGCTGCAAACCCAAGCAGCAAAATGGCCTTTGTGACAACCAATCTTCCCATGTGTAATTGGATCCCTATTAAATTGCCAAATGTTTCAAAGTTTGAATGTCATATGGTCGACACCATATGATCGAACTTTGAAAAGTTCGAAGGTGAAAGCAATGGCTCCGTACACACAGAATGGGATCCCTTTTCTGCACTGAAGTGCAGTGTCGGAGTTGGAATATTTAAGTAGGGGGGTGTTAGGGGTGCAGGTGGGCTTGCCCCCTCCTCAGAGCGTTAAGGTAAGTTTTTTTTTTACTTTTTTATTATATGTTCGAGGTTTCAAGTTTCGCTCATATGTTGTCGAACATATGATCTGAAGTAGGAAGACTTCATTTGTCTGCAACCTGTGGGATTTGGATCCGACATCGGATCCGAGCCGGCAATTCATAAGCTTTCGGATCCGAGCTCCTAGCTCCTCCCTTTACCCATAATCCCCTGCTAAGCCCTGACTGACCTCAGATTTCGTTTGCCGTGTTCAGTAGCTGACGGGATTTTTTGAGCTCCATAGCAAAGAGATTTGGTGAAATATTTTTGACTATATTTCCTTTTTTATACTTTAGCAGAAATTCGTGTGTGTTTGATTAGGCTTTCCTCCCTTCTTTTGGTTAACCTTTCTCGGGTGTTCGTTAGTGTGTGTTTTTTTTTTAGGGCCTGTTAGGGCGTAGCCATGTCTGAAGCCCCCAAGGCTATATTTTCTAAATGTACCGAGTGTGGCCATAAGCTTTCCTCAGCTGATGGCCACACTGGGTGCGTTAAATGCCTGGGGGTTGAACACCTTTCATCTGGTTGTACCATTTGTGCAGGGTTCAACTCCCGGGCTTTAAGGGAGCAGAGGTCGAAGTTGGTTCTGGCGGGACTTCTCCCTCCTGAATCGGCTTCGGCCTCGGCCCCTGCTACACCAGTGGCTACTTCAGTCTCCCTTCCTCCTGCAGGGACTCAATCTCCCGCCAAGAAACCAGAGGATAGGGAGACCAGGAGGGAAAAGGAGAGGCACAGGGAGGGGCACCATAAGCGGCGGGCCGAGGCCTCTGTCTCAGCCCCCCCGCCTAAGCGTGCCTCCCCTCTGGCTTCTAAATCTCCTCCTCCTTGGCTCCGATCCCCTCGGTTCTCTCCCGGACCCAAGGAGGTGGAGACTAGACCTTCGTCGAGGTCATCGAGGTGACACTCTAGATCCACCTCGGTGGCCTCGTCAAGGTCAACCTTTTCTATGTCGGACGCTGATATGGACCGGATGATGAGGCGATTCATCCAGGCCCAGATGCAGATGGGAGTGCTCCTGGCCCACCCCCATCTGGGAGGGGCCTCGACCCCTTTTTTCGCCCCCATAGCTCCTTCTCCGACTCGACTCCCGGGTTTGGAGCTTTCGGAGCTGGGCAGCATTGGCCCCGGGGGTGGGTTGGATCCGACTGGTCGGCGCACCTCGGATCCGATCCCTCCCTTGAGTGCTTCGGGTACTTCGGACCCGACCTCTCGGAGCCGTGGGTCTAACCTCGGATCCGAGGGAGCCCGTGTCTCTTCGACTCCGTCTAGGTCGGAGCACACCGGTCTCTCGGCTCTGACGGTCTCGGCTCCGGTTCTGATCCATTCGTCGGATCCGAATGGGGGTCAGCTCTTGGGGCTTAGAGAAGTCGGCTCCCCCTCGGCCTTCGACATTGTGGAGAGGGTTCTGTCAAGGACATCCGGACCCCCGGTCCCTGTCTCGGCTCCATCCCACACTCCCTCGCAGCTGGGCCAGGCTCCCATCAGCCGGTCTCAGGGACAGCCTGCCTCAATGTCCCAAGTGGTTCCTTTGGAACAACTGGTTGCTGGCGAGGACTCCTTGGACAGTCCCCCCCGAGGAAGTGCCTCGTAAGCATAAGTGTAAGAGAAGGCACGTGGACTCCCCCGAGTCTATTACTGAAGACACGGACTTGGAGGAAGGGGAGGGCTCCCCAAGATCACCCCCAGAAGATGTCTCCTTTGGAGACATTATGGAAATGTTAAGGATCGGGGGGGTGGTCTGCCCCCAAGGCCTCCTCGGATGAGTCTGTGTTCTTGGAGGCATTTGAGGCGGGCCCGTCTATATCTTGGGTGTCCCCTCCTGCCGACCCTCTGGTGGACCTTATTGCCAACAGAGTGTGGAAGGACCCGGACACCGTAGAGCCTGTTCCCAAATGTCTGGACCGCATTCTTAGTCCCCCATCGGACCGTACACATTGGAGTAAGGGACCCCCAGTAGATGCCATGCTGATGGCTGCAGCCACAAAGAGGGAATTGGCTCAGGAGAGTCCCTCTATGCATCCCCCGAGCAAGGAATCCCGCTCGATGGATCGCATTGGGAAGCGAGTCTTTAGTTCAGCAACCTTCTCCCTGAGGGAGCTGAACTATATGGCACACGTGATCAGGATGCAGTGAGACCTGATTAAGGAATACGCTGCATCTCCCCCAGAGTCCATTTCGGCGGAGGACAAACAAGTGTACTCCACCCGTATGGCCACTCTCAGAGCAGTGTCTAATACTTCTATGCGGCTCTTATCTCATGCTACAGAGGGAGCCGCTAGAGATAGCGGATCGGGCCTTGTTATGAGACGCCAGGCCTGGCTCCGCCACTGTGACTTCACGGAGCCCTTCAAAGTGACCTTCGCGAATGCCCCCTTCGATGGTTCTGCCCTTTTTGGCAAAATGGTTCACGAAACGCTTGTCCAGAGCAAAAAGGATGGGAAGACGCTGTCTGCCGTCGGAGTCCGCTTCTCAGCTCCCCAGAGGTCCTTCTCAAAGAACCAAAAGGAACAGAAGATGTGGTTCCGGAAATCGCAGCAATCCCAACCTGCTCCGGACAACCAGTCCTTCCGTGGCAGAGGAGGACAGGGAGGTCGCCGTCCTAGAGGCAGAGGAGCTCCTAGGAACTTTGGGTCCAGAGAACCCTTCTCTGACAGACCCACGCAACAACCCTGATGGGTTACCCAGCTGCTCCTCTCTGGAGGCAGTCGGGGGGCATTTTTCGAGGCACCTGACATCATGGGAGTCAATCACATCAGACCATTGGGTGCTTCGAGTGATATCCATAGGCTATTCAATCCCCCTTCACAGTATTCCCAGATCCAAAAACCTCCCCGATGTACCACCCGATCAATGGGAGGTAGCAACTGTGGAAATCGCACAGCTGCTAACAAAAAGAGCCATCCAACGCGTCCCCCGAGATCAGACCAGATCAGGGTTTTACTCCAGGTTCTTCTTGGTGCCAAAAAAGACGGGGGACTTAAGACTGATCCTAGACCTGTCACAACTGAACCTGTCTGTAACCAAGCAAAAACTCCGGATGGTCACCTTACAATCTATCCTCCCCCTTTTGCGGGAGAACAATTGGATGTGCTCTATAGACCTCAAGGACGCGTACTACCACATTCTAATGGACAGACGGTCCAGGAGGTTCCTTCGCTTCCAGCTGGGAGCCAATCACTACCAGTTCAGGGTCCTTCCCTTTGGTCTCACCTCTGCCCCCAGGGTGTTTACCAAGGTACTTGTGGTGGTAGCGGCCCACCTGAGACTCCAGGGAATTCAGGTATTTCCATACCTGGACGACTGGCTCCTTACAGCGTCATCAAGGCATCTACTGTGCTCAGCCAGGGACTATTTCCTTCACATAGCCCCTCAGCTGGGCATCACCATAAACCGAGGAAAAATCTTCCTTGGCCCCCACACAGCTTATAGATTTTATAGGAGGAAGATTGGACACAAGAAACATGCGGGCATTCCTCACTCCAGATCGACTGTCCAACCTGAGGTGTCATATCACGGCCATCTTAGAACCGGCTCTGACTGCAGCTATGGTCCTGAGGGCCCTAGGTTCAATGGTGGCAGCCATCCCACTCCTCCTACACGCTCAGCTACACATGTGGATTCTTCAATGGACCCTCCAGGTCCAATGGTCCCCGCTTTACCTTCCTCTCAACAGCCCGATAGCCATCAGCAGAGCATGCAAGAGCTCCCTGTTCTGGTGGCTCCAGTTGATGGACCTCCTAACAGGGAGACCCTTCTGTACTGCATTCCCCCTAGCCACAGTGACCACGGATGCTTCTCGCCTCGGGTGGGGGGGGGCATTCAGCGGGCAGGATTGTCCAAGGCATGTGGAACAGTTCAGAGACCTCCCTGCATATAAATGTTCTAGAGATGAGGGCAGTGCTATTAGCATTGTAAGCACTACACAGCCTTCTTCCTGTAGGAACTATTGCTATCCAGACAGACAACATGTCAGTAGTCTGGTACATCAACAAACAGGGGGGAACCAGGTCCTACCCCCTTTGTCGAGAGGCCATGAGAGTATGGGAATGGGCAATCTCCACCAACCGCTTTCTTGTGGCAACGCACATTCTGGGAAGGTCCAACATTCTAGCGGACAAGCTCAGTCGCACCATTCTTTCCCCTCACGAATGGTCTCTCAATTCTCTAGTAGCAAAGCAGATTTTTGCCGCCTGGGGGCAACCCTGTTGCGATCTTTTTGCTTCTCCCTCAAACGCCAAATACGACAACTTCTTCGCTCTACTTCCCCCATTTGGGGAATCCCCGAGAGATGCCCTGGTGCATGCTTGGCCTCCCGGTCTCCTATACGCTTATCCTCCTCTTCCTCTAATGCAAAAACTATTGCAGAAAGCCAGCAGTTTGGGGAGCAAAATGATTCTCATTGCCCCATTCTGGCCTCGTCAACCATGGTTCCCTTATGTATGGTCTCACAGAGTGAATCCGCCCTGGATTCTAGATCCAATCCCGGATCTCATTTCCCATCCTCACGGGCTTCCAATCCCGAACCTTCACATGCTGAAATTGATGGCTTGGCTGCTCCAGTTCCATCCCTAATAAGGACTCCCGGTATCTCTTCACCAGTGAAAGCCATCATAGTGGCTGCCCATAAACCTTCTACTAGGAAGGTTTATCGAAGCAAATGGAAGGGGTTCTCTATTTGGGCGGAACATAAAAATCTTGATCCCTTTTCTGCACCACTCTCTGCGGTACTAGACTTTTTGACAGACCTTTTCCAACAAGGAGCAAGCTCTTCGACGGTAAAGGTACAGATGGCAGCCATTTCTCATTACCATGTGGGTCATGACTCGACGCCTCTCATGGCTGCAAAAATTTGTAAAACCTTTCTTAAGGGTGCTTTCCTCTTAAGACCTCCTGTTAAGGAAGCCGTACCACCTTGGGACTTGTCTCTGGTGCTGCAGGCCCTAACCGCTCCTCCTTTTGAACCTGCAGCCTCTGTGGACTTGAAGTATCTTTCCTGGAAAACTGCTTTCTTAGTGGCCATTACGTCAGCTAGAAGAGTTTCAGAACTCCAAGCTCTGTGCGTCAAACCACCTTATCTCTCCTTTTTTCCTGATAGGGTTTCCCTCAGGACCAATCCTTCCTTTCTTCCAAAGATTGCTTCCGAATCCAATATTAACCAATCTATTAATTTGCCAGTTTTCTTTCCCAAATATAAAAACAAAGGAGAATATAAACTGCATTCCTTAGATGTTCATAGACAACTGCGTTTCTACATTCACAGAACAGCTGGCCATAGACAATCCGATCAACTGTTCATCTCCTTTGCATAATTCGCACTGGGTAATGTAGTCTCTAAGGTCACTTTGTCAAAGTGGATTTCTAATTGTATCTTGCAGGCTTATGACACCTCAGGAAGGCCAGCTCCTCAGAGAATTACAGCACATTCTACAAGAGCAGTATCTACTTCTGCTGCCTTTAAATCTAGAGTACCATTAGATGATATCTGTGCAGCAGCCACTTGGTCCTCATCTCATACTTTCATTTAACATTACAAAGTGGACGTTGTTTCCAGAGGGAGAGCATCCTTTGGCTCTGCGGTGCTCCGGAACATCCTTCCATGACGGCCGCCCAAGATCCAAGTAGCTGGGGACTCTGTCCCACAGGTTGCAGACAAATGAAGTCTTCATAATTCACATTAAGAAGTTATGTACTCACCATAACGTTCCATCTGAGTAGGTGACTTCATTTGGATGCAACCATCCCCCCCTCCATCCCCCTGACCTTTCATGACGCTATTAGTTCTGGTTTCCCAGGATTCTGTTATACTGGTATTCACAGGGCAAACTCAATCTGAGGTCAGTCAGGGCTTAGCAGGGGATTATGGGTAAAGGGAGGAGCTTGGAGCTCGGATCCTAAAGCTTATGAATTGCCGGCTCGGATCCGATGTCGGATCCGAATCCCACAGGTTGAATCCAAATGAAGTCACCTACTCAGATGGAACGTTATGGTGAGTAAATAACTTCTTAATGTTTGAAATTTTGAAGCTTTGAATATATAACATAGACCTGTGTGATTTCATTTTACGTATCTTGGAAGCTGTCATTGTATGATATGTCTCTTAGAAACATCACTGCTATTATGTTAATTATAGCAATTTATATTGTGTGGTTTATAAATAACAAAACTGTATGTTTAGTCAAATGGCGTATGCAAGTTAAAGATTTTTAATAATTTCTGAAAAAAGGTCAACATTAAGCAAATTAAAGTCTGAAATTAGATAGATACACCCCCATGCACATATAAACAGGTAATGTCTGTAAATCGATGGACTTTCTTTGCAGCGTAAGATAAACATCCTTAATCTCTTCCTGGCTTCAGGTAAATCCTCCAAACGTATCTTTTCAGCGATGTCTTTTGACAACCCTTATCACTCCTAGGGGTTGACTTCCTCTCTGAGCTCACAGACACAGGGACAGAGGACTGGCAGGGGATTAGGGGTCTGAAATAGGTCTGTGTGCAGTGGTTTCCCACTCTTAACCTCCATTACTTTTAATTGCCTGCTTGTCTTAGAGTTAACAGAGTTAAAGGTACAGTATGCAATGGGCTTAGCAACTACTGTGCAACAGCATAAATATATTGTAAAACAGTAACATCTTTGTTCTACTTCTATTAAATTTCTTTAAGGTACGGTGCTTCCAAGACTTAGCAGCCGCTTGTGTGCCACATAAATACAGTAACTTTTTTGTTCTACATTCTTACTCTTATTTTCTTTTTCTCCGTTTCTTTCTTCTTCTTCTTCTGTTTTTTTTTTTTTTTACTTTTTACTTTTCTTCATATTATGATCTCCTAATGTACCTACTACTAATCTAAGAAATCTATCTAAAGTTCGGCAAATCCAGAGAAACACCAAATAACAAAAAGCACGAAAGATGGAGCAGGATACAGGAAAAAGTAAAATTTATTTAGCGCTTTCGTCAAACCTAATATTTGACGAAAGCGCTAAATAAATCTATCTAAAGACTCAACCAGTAATTATATATATATATATATATATATATAAAACTAATTTTAAATACATTTCAGCTTATGTCTATACATTCTGACAATCAGTGATTTCCATGCAAGCCTCTGAAACAGAATTCTATGTAAATATGGTGTATTGCAAAACTGTACAAAAAATGTTCACTGAATACTTGTTTATATATCTGTACGTTATACTAACTTATTTATGTATTTCTTACTTTATATTATTACCCCTTATTCAGTATGCCAGTCATTACTATAGTATGGATAAATGCCAATAAATAAATACATAAATGAACAAATAAATAATTGGATAATATTTTTATTTGCCTGTGTGCCCAGCTTGTGGCTGAAATGGTCACTGCACCAGCCTTCCTACACAGTTATCAAATAGTCAATAAATAAAATAAATCGATTCAACAATGCAGTGTACTGATATCTAATTCAGGATTGGTTATCTCACATATCCTTTCAAGGTAGTCTCTGGGTTCCACATGACATGTAAAGAAGAAAGCTAGTATCGGAGAGCAAATGTGTAAATACAGTGTAATTTAAAGAAGTATGTTTTCCCAATGTGTTTTTTGTCTTCATTCCATGCACTGTTTACTGTGTCAAGGTAACCCCCCTCTATGTCCACAAGGAATAGTTGAGATGGGCCATCCTAATGGTAAGAAAAGGTCTTCATCTTTGACCTGCTCATAAATCCTACACTACCATTCAATGGTATTAGTATGGCTTAGGGTGTCCTCTTCACTGCAGATGATCTGGCTGCATTCCCTTACTTTTCCTGTATGAACTGTAGCCTTTTTGTCCAAGGGGAGTCTGTAACAAGGCTTGAAACAACCTATATCTTCCCACAAGAGAAGGAGAGACAACAGAGCAAATTTTTCCCTTTTCCCCTGCTAAAGGCCCTCCAGCATCCAATGCAATACTTGAACATGGGTTACAAGAATCAAAGATGGGAACATACTCTCAGCACTACTAGTTTGTCTTAGTTTGTGGAATCAAAGTGACAGAGTTTAATATAAATGCATGCTTGTGACTTTAACATGGGTTGGGTGTGGTAGATGTTGATTAATGGTGGGTAGTGGGGATAGACTGCAACATGTAGAAGATTTGAAAAATTGTAAATGGAGCCAAAACATCTAAGGACACTTTTAAATGAGTTTTAAACTAGTGGTACAAAAGAACTCCCTGGGTAGGTGAGCAGTCAACACTGCAGTCATGAATAAGCGGAAACTAAACTGCAACTCAAAAAAAATAGTACATTTTGAAAGGGACTGTTACACTACTAATGCATTTTTAAAAGGGGGGCTGCACTCCCCAGATATGAGTGTCTGAGGGTATGATCCCTCACATAGCTGTTGCACCTCTGAGTAAGAAAAATAATCTGGGGTACCACGATCTTAGACTTGGTGCATTGACCTTAGACTTGGTACATATACTCCCACATTAATATTTGTAGTAATCCTATTCTGACAGTCACAGTTTGGTCCTCAGAATTTCTGCAGGTAGTTGATTACAAGTTAAGAGAAAGACAAATGTCAGGACTTTGGTTTAGAGAATTGATTTTAGGCCTTCAAAATGTCCACAGGTAGTGTTATGAGTTAAGAGAATGACAGATGGAAGAACCTGGCAGATAAAATAGTAAGGGACAGATAGAACAGAAGAGAGTTATTGCAGGAAACAGAAAAGCTAAATGAATTGGAGCAGTAAAAAAAAAAAAAAAAAAAAAAAAAAAAAACGGGATAATGTGAACTATGCCATGCCTGTAGTCACAAAATACACATCCAGTTCAGACAATGGCATTAACTCATTTTTTTATTTAATTATTTGCATTTGTCATGTTGGAAATTCCAGCTGAGCAGAGACATTTTCAGAAGAGGTTTGCAAAGAAAATCTTGATTTACAAAACAAATAGTATACAATTTACAACTAGAAAATAACTAAAACCATATAAAAATATTGCACAGGTGAAATCAATATTGATATGTATTGCTGTGGTTCATGTATAAGAATGGATAATAAAATTGTCAAAACATTACGCATGTAAAATCAGACACACAGTTAAAAGATATAACATATTCAGCTGTATTTGACTCCACCATTTTTCTTTGCAGAAAATAATTGCTTACAGTTAATCTATCATGCAAAAGAGACATGAATTATTGGCTCAGAGTAAGCACACAGTAAAAGAGACTTTGGTGTGCAAAGAATGTGAGCACTATATACAAATGCAAAACGTTTTCATATGATTGCAAGTAGAAGTGCATTGAATTAAATACCTTTTTATGGTGGCCGAAGACAGTGAGCATATCTCATTTGACCATTAAATATATTTGACCTTATAACTCCATTCCATTCCTATCCCCCCCCAAAAAAAAGCATCTTGCCTTTTTCATGGAAAACTGAGCCCACCATTTTTATTCGCAGAAGACCGTTGCTCACAGTTAATCTGTCATGAAAAAGAGAGAAAAAATTATTGGTGCAGAGTAAGCACACAGTAACAGAGACATTGGTGTGCAAAACAATGTGAACGCTATATGATTGCTGGTAGATTTGCATCAAATGAGACGTTGGTGCCCCAGTGGTGCAGCAGTTAATGTTGTCACCTCACAGCAAGAGGTTTTATGGTTCAATTCTTGGCTCGGGTACCTTCTGTATAGCGTCTGCATGTCCTTCCTGTGTTTGTATGGGTTTCCTCACACATTCCAAAAACATGTGTCTGGAGCTTTTCTCCCTGTGCCTCTGCTGAAAATAGGCTCTATCCTAGTTGGACATTTCTGGTCAACAAATTTAAAATAAGAATAACAGTACATTTGTATGATGACAGAAGAGAATGAGGGTATCTTATCTGACCATTAAGTGAATCTGACCGTCCATTCGATTCCTGTCTTCCCTCTAAAATGCATCCAGGCTTTTCCACAAGGTTTTTTTCATGATTGTTATTGCCACTGCTGTTAGAGCTATAGTTATCTGGATTTTTCAAGTACTTTCCCTTGTACAAGGGTATCACATTTGCTGTCCTCCAGACCTTGAGCACTTCCAGAGTGGTAAGTGGATTTCTGAGGCCACTGTGAGAGAGCTCATTTTATCTCTGAATTTTATCATCCTTTAGGGGAAACAGTTCACTGTCAACCTCCTCCTTCTTTATTTTGATGTCTATCCATTGCTGTCCCTACTCAGCTCTACCTACTTCCCAGCATGACTCTCCCTCTCTCTGCATTGCTTTATTAACACTAAGACATTTGCTCATTCAGTTCCTCTCGTACATTTCCCCAGTCTTCTATGATATCTTTCTTTTTCTTCTTTGTGCTATAGAAGTAAGTGAACCTTGGTTTTATTTCTTAAGTCCTTCTGCTAACTCCCTTTCAGCTTGTACATTTGCCATCCTCACTTCTTTGGTTACCTTTCCCTCTTGATTCATTATATCGCACCCCTTATCTTCTGCAGTCTCTCCCTTCCTTCCCTCATATGGCCAGTCTTTTTCCCAAGTCTCTAGCTTTACCATCTTATTTAGTCAAATTGGCCGTGTCCTTCTTCTGTCCATTTTCTTCATCCTCAGTCTAGCTCTGAGCACTGCAACCGTTCCTCATTATCTATGATTTTACTCCCTTAGTTTGCCCCCATCTTTGACCATCTCTCCAGCTCAACATAATCTGCAACCTTAAGCTCTTGTATGAAACATTTAGGTTAACAAATCATGAAACAAGATCTCATTCTGCACCATCTTCTGTTTATCCTTGAGTATGAACTCTCTGAACTCTTTCAGATTGTTGTTCATACCCACTGAAGTCATAAAGTTATTCATGCTCAAAATTCCAGGGTCTTTGACTGTGGACTCTCTTGTAAAGTTACACTCTTTCCCTTCCTTGGGGTTGCAAATCTCATGAGGCCTTTGTAATTTGAAGGCAAATAATTTTGGTGATTATTGACAACAGCTTTATTTATTACCTGAGCTTTGCAATACAGGGATTATGGCACTCTGGTTGATTCAGAGAAGGTAGGTAGAAGGAAGACAGGATCTGAAACCCATAAAACATAATTTTTAAGGGTCTGTGTTTGGCTACCGAATACTAGAAACCTCGAACCACAAAACAACAAAAGTAATAATAATTGTCCATTTCACTGTTTTACATTTGTTAATTCTCGGTTCAAGGTTTTTAGCATTCGGTAGCTGAACATGGACACATTTTTTAAAAACATTGTATTATCTTAGTTATTTCTTACCCTTGGCAAGAACTTTTCACAATGCTGTAACAGATGTAGGAAACATTTTTACTCAGAATTTCTAAACTTTACAGTATTTCTTACTACTTTCATTCGTTTTTTTTTCATCCAATATCCCATTACCTTCGAGATTTCTAAGCACCAAATAAGCCCATCCACCTTCTATCTGAGGGCTCAACTTTAGATCTTCATCTTTCACTCAGCAGAGGCATGGGCTGAGTGCCAGGAGTGCTACTGTCATCCACTGGGTTGGGGTATTTTTTCTGGCCTATTTCTCTCTACCTATGTGACAAGCACATGCTACAACTGGTGTTCTCTGCCCCCATATCTAAGGGGCATGCACTGAAATGTCTATTCTGTCCCCCAACCTGAAATCTACCTCCATCATTTCTAGCCTTCACTACAACTCCAGTGGATCAACATCAGCTTGTATCCTCCTCCAGGATAGGAATACCCCATCCTCCCTATTGCAGGAATGTGAAGAAGGGATGAGAAAGAGATTAGCTGCATCAGAAGTAGTGAAGCAATCATAGTAACAAGAGAAGACAAATGGGATATTGGAATGGTAGGATGGATTGGTTGAGACATATGCAAACACTGATCTTATCAAACTGTAGCTCAAAACAGTGAACAATTCATTTTATACATAGGTGCTTATCTGTAAGGTATACAATGTCAACAATTATAAAAAATATATAAAGATTAAGAAGGAAGATACGGTGAAAGAGTCATTCCATTTTGTGCTCCCCCTCAATATTTAAATATTACAAACTGGCAAATAAAATGGAATAGTAGTTAAGGAGCTAAGGGGTTGCATAATGGAGGAAGTAAGATTACTAACAGGATTAGAGTATGAAAGAATCTGGAGAGAAGGGTACCTGAAAAAGGGAGAGAAAATTACCAGTAGATAAGAGGTGGGGGAAGGGTAGGGGGGAAGTGTGAGATAAGACTTTAAAGGCACTCAAATGATGTGGGGAAAAAGAGGAAAGGTGTGGAAAAAATCAAGACGTAGAGGAAAATGTAAGGGAAGGTAAACAGAGACAGAATAGTTAATAGCATATAATAAATAGAATAATTAATGATTCTGCGAAAAAACATTATTAAGTGGAACAGACAAAGAATGAAAACTTAGGAAATATGTTTGGTAAACATAATTTAAAAAAAATTAAAAGAAATGTTAGAGCTTATTAGCAGAGGCCAAACACTGGCAATAGGTAAAACAGTTGAGAAAATAAATGATAAATTAGATACTGCCACAAGTAGTGTGCCTTTAGTGGATAAATGAGTAGTAAGAGTATTCTTGAACGCAAGTTTAATTTCTGTGATGGCAGCTGTATGGTTATTCCAGAACTTTGAGTCCAATGATTGAGAAGGCAGAATCAGTAAAGTGACTGGTAGTAAAAGGGACTTGAAGGGGTTTAGCATTAAACTACACTGAACACACACAATAAATAACTATATTATTTTAAAACAAAATCCAGTACTGAACATGCTGTGGATTCAATATGAGTGACAAATTTAAGTTAGTCAAAGAGGGTTTGAGATAAAAATGACAGGATGAATCAAAAGGTCAGTGGTAACAATAAAATAAAATAATACATCTGATAGAAGACATCATTGTTAAAGGGCAGTGGCCCACCAAGATTTTGGTAATGATACAGAACTCACCACAATGGTGCAAATAGTATATGGCCAGACTATGAAGATCTTTATAATGGTTTATCTATTGACTAACTAAGATTTTTGGGAAAACACCTGTTGTCCTTTTTCCTCTGGAGAAGGAGAATTTCTACTAAGTTTTATTCTATCCAGCTAACTCACTGGGACATTTTCAGCAAAAAAGTAGAAGAAGAGAGCATGATGCCCATGCACTGGTCCAGTAATCAAAAAGCCTCAATCCTCAACACTATCACCAGTGAGGGGCATGCACATTGGGGAGATAACAAGTACACACACACAGTAAAGTACAATTTCTCTTAAGAGCACACAGAGATCACAGTCAGTCGGGGGCTGGTTTCTCCCTTTCTCTCCAGATCCCCAATAAGACTCCCCACTGGCACAGCTATAGGGTCCAGATCTCAGCCTAGTGGCAAGGTAAAACCTGCAGCACCCTCTTTGTCCAACCGGTGCTTCATGTCCCTGCCCAAGTAGCTGATGCACACACATTTTAAGATTTGATTTATATACAAACACAGACTCCTGGGGAAGGCTGGCAGAGGTTCTCCAGCTGTGCCCTCCTTCTGCCCAGACTATAAGGTAGTACCGACTGCCACCAAACACTTAATATCAGCTACTATAAGGCCCTTCCCAAAGGGTGACCAATTTCACTGTGTAATGTTACTGTTATCCAAATAGTAAGTGTGACTGAGCAGCAAGACAATTGGAGTGGCTTGGACAGTATCACCAAATACATGCAAGTACTCTAGAGCTTAAATTATCTATACACAAAACAGTCACACTTGAAAGGTTTAAAAATATTTAATAATAAATAATAAATAATAAAAACACAAGATAAATCTCATCAATTCAACACAGTACTAATCAAGAATTCAGAAATCAGTGGAACTTTAAAACAATATTATAGGATAGTCTCACATAAATATCGAAAACAGCTAGACTAATCTAGCTAAATTCCTAACTCTAAGAGAAACTATGTCCTAAATAACTTTACTTACAAGGCAAAGTGCTGGTGAGTTATTGTCAGCTTCAGACAAAATTCAAAATGCTCAACCTTTCTCTCTGAGAAAGTTTGATAACACCCAGTACTGCTGAGTCATTTCACGTTACATAGTTTTTATCACTTCTCCTTTTGTTCCTAGGCTAACAGAAACTTGAAATTTACATTTCTTTGTAAGCTGCATCTGGCCAGGAAGGCACAGCAAAAAAATACACTTTTACATATAAAATATAGCAGTTATCTCTGTCTTAAAACAATAGAAAATATTTGCTGGTCCAGACATCCTGTCTCCAAGCTTGAGATCAAACACAGTTGTAAGATTCCTTACATAACAGCTTTCCTCCAGCAGGGTGCACTGTGGTTACATTTTTGAAGCTCAGGACAACATATAGTTTAATCATAGCATATGGTTCTCTTTACATTTGTAGAACAAGCCTGTGGATTTTATTCAGATTTACAATGACATAGAATTATCTACAAAATTTTATCTAGCTAATCTGGCAGCCTTCACAGAGAGAGAATAAAAAGGGAAGAAGAAAAAACAAAGGATAATTTCATATATAACTTATAGCCAGGAAAACAAGAGGTAATGAAGAAGACAAACAAAGACTCACTCTTCTTCTGGTAAAAAAAGGAAAGAATATCACATTTCTTATTGCCTGATGGTGGAATAGCTATTGGTAATGGAATTTTTACTAATTAAGCTTACATATAGTCCCCCAATTATAGCCAATACTACCTAGAAACAAAAAAAATTCTCTCTACAAACCACAGCCAATAATATATATATATATATATATATATATATATATATATATATATATATATATATATATATCACCACTGTTCAGTCTTAGGGAAAGGTAACATAATTATCAATAAACCAAAGGTGCACATTACTAACTTTAACTCCAAAATATAACCTCATATACCTAGAATTGTTTAACTTCTTCACTAGCCACCTTTCCAAAGGAACAATCATCCACAACCTATGCTCTTAATCTACCTTTTCCGTAACACCACCATTCCTGACTTCACACTACAAACCATTTCTCTTAAGTCATGGCACACAGACTGGGAAGTTCTGCAAGTAAATTTAAAAATAATCCAACCTTATCATAAGGTCAAGCTCCAAATTCTCTGCAGCATGGATTAAGGACACCTAACAGGTACAGTCTTCATTTATTTTACACAGAATCAGCCCACAGGCTGCACAATGATTCCAAGACTTTCAAATCTTCAGAACCTACAAGTAAAAAATGTACTATCCTCTGTCTCAACTTGCCCTCGCATACTCTGGTATTCTCCAAGATTTTTAAATGGCCCCTCTGCTCTTCTTCATTTTCATAAAAAAAAAAAAAACTCTCACTTGATTTATATCAACTCCAACTCCTATTATACACTGATACGGTGGTGATTTACATCTCAAGTTTAACTCACCTAGACATACAAAAGCAACAACAATTAGACCTACATCAATTGACTTACAACTAAACATATCTTAATGAATCACAAAAAAATTGTGATCTTCAACATTAACCAAAAACTAGCAACATGCCCTAAATCACTGCACATCACTGATCTGTTCAATAACTCCCAAAAGTCTTTAACATCCTTTAGATATCCAGGGATTTGACTTGACAAATCCCTCAACTTTTAGAAGCACATTAAAAACTCATGGCCAAGATCAATTAACTGTTATTCTGGGCACAAAAAGTAAAAATCTCAATTGTTCTCTCTCCCCTAGCCGGATCTGTCATAGGTGAAAAACTTATACTTGCTTAACTGGAATATGGCTTACCACTTTTTATATAGTCTCACACAAAAGTACAGTGATACTTTAATCAAGTTTATAGAACCTGCTGCTTTATCATCAACTCTCAACGTATTGAACAAGCAAAATGGCTTGTGGTAGAAGACAGATCGAGTTTCTTCTTATGCGTCCTACTCTTCAGATTGATTAGCCAAGGCACCCTGCATCTGCTCACCATGAAAATGATTGCAAGTGCTCCACAGTGCAACCTCAGAAGCCATATGAGAGCAGGACCCACATTCCAAACACTCATCTCCAAACTTCACTGCAATGTCTACAGCTTTTCAATCCTAGCCTCCAAACTACAACAATCTCTGCCTCAACTTATAACTAAAATATCCGAACCCTCTAACTTCCATTACCAACTCAAGCAATCTCTGCAAGAGAAATATATCTATCTATCTATATATATATATATATATATATATATATATATATATATATATGTATATATATATATATATATATATATATATATATATATATATATATATATATATATAGATATATATATATATAAAATGTAGCTATAATAATACAATTAATTTTACACAATTAATCAAACCTCATACTCCATCTATTCATTACCCATTACAATGACTCCTATATTGCCATCACTCACATGATACAACAACTAGTTTGTAAATATGTAAATAATTCTTCAGCCCTACAAACTCTTCCATCTTTACTTCCCCCTGATAACAGTGGACTACACTAGACGTTTGTGAGATTGCTCTACGTGTTCTTCCCTTTCAGCTGCTTAATTCTCCAGCTTGCTTCACCTCTGTTACACAACAGCGTTTTGGTAAAATGCATTGTCATACTGATTTATGCATAATGAGCAAGAACTCCTTTCTGTGCCACTGGATATCTTGCATTTATGTTGTGTTTTCTGTTTGTGTTGTTGTAATTGTACTCTGTTGTGATGTTCATTACAACCCGGCTCAGGCTATAATTGATCATGGTTGATCAGAACTCTGTTCTGTCAAGTAAGTAAGAAAACACAGAAATACATAGATGTTCTTCAGTCTTCATTCTAGAACACATCATTGTGAAGTCCTAAGTGCTCTAAAGTGGATGGAACTTCCAAACTTTCTTAATTACTCTCACGTACAAATAATACACAATCATCCAGACGTACCCGTGGTGGTGGTGCTGTGGTAGCGTTGTCGCCTCACAGTAAGACGCTGTCTGGTTTGATTCTCAACTAGAGCGTCTTCTGCGTGGAGACATGCATGAATGGGTGTAGCTTCGTTAAAGGTTGTGCATCAGGGCTGGTAACTTGGCATGTAAAAATCAACTACCAATCATTAGCGGACTGGAGTTCCACTGTGGCGATCCTTAACCGGGAAAAGCCGAAAGACACAACAACAACAACATCATTTATCATTCAGAGAAATGTCCATCTATACTAAACTTTGTGCAAAAATATTCACATGACAAAGCTCTGTGTTCCAAGGACAAACTCCAGCAATTTCTCATTATACAGTTAGACACTCCCTTTTTTCTCAACATTTATTTATTTATTTATTGACATTGCATTACAGGGTAAGTCTTAATGGGTAGGAGCCCATTTTCAGCAGAAGCCCAGGGAGAAAAGCTCCAAAGTATGACAAAACATTTTAAGAACAGTAATTTTATAATCTTCAAAAATAATGTAAAACATCTATAGCTTAAATATTCATACCAAATTAGACATAATATGGAAACATCCATTAAGAATAGATGCAAGTTATATGATGATGATTTAATATTTAGAGAAATTTTAGCCAGTTTATAGAGAAATTAAAAGAAAGTTTTAAAGTTTAAAGTTTCTTAAATTAAAAGAAAAAAAAATGAGGGTTATGCTACTCAACGCCAGGAGTTTAAATCTCAAAATGCATGCGCTCAAAGCACTCCTAAGTATGGAGAACGTCGACATCTGTGCAGTAACTGAAACCTGGTTCAAGGTTCCAGAGAGCACTCCAGCACTAATAGGCTACAACTCATACCACACATTTCGGCCACAGAACACGGACCGAAACACAAAAGGAGGAGGTGTATCCATATTCAAGGATACCCACACCTCTAGGTTAGTGGTGCAGCATGATACCTCTGAGATCATCCATGTGCAACTAACATAGGGCAAATCTGCAATGCAATTTTGTGGCCTGCTACAGATCACCCTCCATGGCCCAGGACCACCACTCTGCTTTTCTGGAGACACTGAAAAACATGAAGGTCCTACCGAACACCCTGATCTTGGGAGATTTCAATTACCCTACCATTAACTGGGAAAACTACTTGAGTACAAACTCCCAAGCTCAGTGATTCCTGGAATTTATCAACTCAAATGCCCTGGATCAGCTGCTAAACTCCCCTACCAGAGGCCACAACATATTGGACCTGGTCATCACCAACATGGGCGACAGGTGCTCCGAACCGGAGGTCAACCCATCACTGGTTAGATCATACCATAAACTAATCACCCTGGATGTCCACACCCCACCACCACCCCCAGCCAAGGAAACCACAGTGAAAAACTTTTCTAAAGCAAACTTCATCTTACTTAAGGCAGAGGTGGTAAGTTTCACATCCCCCACGCTAAAGGATAACACTGCCCAAGATGCAGAATACTTTACAATTGCACTCTATGAGCACCTACAAGGATGCATGGATCGTGCCATCCCTAGCAAGACCAAGACTCACTCCCCTAAGAGAAGGAAACCAGTCTGATGGACCCCTGCCATAAAAAGGTTGTACAACAAAAGGAGGAAACTAGTTCAGAAAAAAAAGGAAATCCCAAGAAGGAAAGACATCCCTGATCAGTATCAGTAAGAAACTAAGGTCCCTCATAAAATCATCCAAGGCTAACTTAGAAAGAAAAATAGCCAAGGATTCAAAAGATAACCACAAAGCCTTTTTTAGCTATGTCAAAAATCTAAGTGGCAACTCGCAGATATGCTCTGAGATAATGCAAAATAGCACAAAATATATTGAACCTACTGATATTGCCAACATACTGGCAGACAGATTCAGTGCAAACTTCACCTCCCTCTCACCTTCAAAAGGGCCCACAACAATACTGGAAAAGTGTAGTGTCACGGAAATCACAGAAGCACAGGTGAAAACAGCCCTTTCAAAAGCCAAAAACACAGCATCATTGGGGCCAGATGGTGTACCAGGCTGCGTCTTGCACGAACTGCAGAACGAACTAACCCCCACCTAAACACGCTGTTCAACCTCAGCCTCTCCACAGGCTACGTACCCATAGAATGGTGCACAGCAATGGTTATTCCGCTCCACAAAGGAAGGGCCACAACTGACTCTGGTAACTATCACCCCATAAGCCTGACTAGCCTGGTCTGCAAGGCTATGGACCGCATCATCATGGAACTCATTAACAAAGACATTGGGAACTTCAAAACACTTGACCTGACCCAATTCGGCTTTGTTAAGGGCAGATCATGCCTAATAAACCTGGTTGACTTCTTCGAGACAGTTACCAAGGCCATAGATGAGGGAAAGGTGGTTCACACAGCCTACCTTGATCTCGCTAAGGCGTTCAACACCATTCCTCACTCGGGTATTATAGAAAAACTCACCAGCCTGAACATAAACCCCTACGTCACAAGATGGTTTGCCAACTGGTTTACAGACAGAACTCACACAGTAAGAATAGCGGGCTCCAGGTCTGACTGTAAACCAGTCACAAGTGGTGTCCCGCAAGGCTCAGTTCTGGGACCCCTACTGTTCGGCATATATTTCTCAGAAGTGCAGGCAAACACAGGAGGACTATGGCTAACCAAGTTCGCTGATGACTGCAAACTGGGAGCCATAATTGACTCTCTGGCTGACACGGACATCCTCCAAAAATGCCTTACTGAGACAGACACCTGGTGTCAAAGTCATGACCTCAAGCTAAATGCCAAAAAATGCATAGTCATCCCGTTTGGGACAAACAAAACACCCACAAATTACCACATAGGTGGCAGCCCCCTTAATACAGAAGAGGTAATAAGAGATCTGGGGACCCAGGTAGATAGTAATCTCTCCTTTGACAATCATATTGCCAAAGTAGTTAGGAAATCCTTCTATGTGGCCCATCTAATTACTAAGGGGTTCGCATCTAGAAATAAAGAGGTTATAGTGCCCCTCTACTCATCACCCATCAGACCCATCATAGAGTACAATACTCCATTTGGGATGTACCTCACAAGACACTTCCAACAGCTTGGAAGTCCACAAAAGCACCTCACCAAGAGGATTACTGGCCTCAAACATATGTCCTATGCAGCCCAACTGAAAAAACTCTGGCTGTACTCAGTGGCATATCCCTTACTCAGAGATGATCTCTGCCTGACTTACAAAGCCATGTCCAACTCAGAATTGTTGGGCATGCTCCACCTAAAGAAATCCAAGTCACTGCGAGCCACACAATAGAACATGCTGGAGGGATAGATTCCTGTCACAGAGACTCCCCATGCTTTGGAACAAAATTCCTAACTACATTAGGCAGAGTCCCTCACTAACACTCTTTAAGAGAAGCCTTGACGAGTGGATGGGTAACAGAAAATACATCCCTGGGATCACTTCATTGGCTCTGCTTGACAGAGGCTCAGTTAATTAATCAATGGGGTGGTGAAAGCCGACACACTCTGGCTAGGCTTATAAATGCCCTTGGGCAGATAGCCTAGTACCTACCTATGAACCTATGAACCTATAAAGTATAATACAAACATGAAATGCAATATGAACTTAGAGAAAAACGGGCTTATGGTATATTAGAAAGAAAGCCAGGGAAGAGAAATTAGTAGGCAAGGAAGTGAGTGAAGAAGGGAGAATAAGATGTTAGGTTTGAAAACATCCTTGTTCACATTTTGGGATAGGTTCATCCTGTGGCTGAGAAAGAAGAGAGTCAGCTTTTGGCTAGGAAGTCTTTCAGAATGGTTTTGAAGGATGGGAGGGAGGGTATTTCACAAGGTTTAGGAGAAAATCCCCCGAATGCAGTGCCTCACTAAAAACACATAATGCCTGCACTAAGTGTATGCCGAGTGTACACTGTCCTGAGTGAACAGACAACACAGGTATAACTCACACCTTCTTCCTCTTAATTTAAGTTTTTCTACTGATATTCTTCCAGATTTAAATATTGACAGGAATTCATAAAGGTTACCACAAAATGTAGACTACATACACACGTAGTGTAATCTTTCTGAGTGACTAGAAAGCACAACAAATGTGGTAAGGGTGTTCTTGAACACATACCATGTACCAAAAAGATGAAAACTGGTAAAAGCACAAACAAGATGGAACTGGAAACAATGAGAACGGACTCAACTTAATAGGCACTGTTTAATGTAGCTCAGTCTCTACTAAGCCTTCTTCAGACAAACAGTGAAAACAGCAGCAGTAACAGCTTAAATACATTTCTTAATTAGATAGTAATTCCTAATTAAAAGGGAAATGCTCACCATATAAAACATCAAACATGAAAAACCTTAATAAATCAAGATAGACACAGAAAACTCACTACTCTAAAAATGTTCATTTGTATGATAGACCTACTAGGTAAAACCCATAAATATAACAAGTACAATAAACATTAATTCATATCACATGAATGCAAATGTGTATCTATACATATATTTACATCCACTGCGTCATAGTGAGAGGCTCATTAACCAACAAAATAATAATAATCAAAATCATAATATTAACAAGAACACTGCTGGTAAGAGTAACCAGCCTAATCAGGGTTTTCACTCCAGGAACAATATGCGATCCAACAACAACAGGAAGAAGAGTACCAACTCTTCGATAAGAACACCAGAGGCAAACCCAAGAGATAGACTATATGTCTGTCCTTAAAAATTTCTGTTTCAACAGAAGGTGATTTCAAAGTCTTTAACTTTTCTTCATTAATAATCAATGAACGCATGGCCAACCTTTTATCTAAAGGTTTGTCCTTTGTGTCGGACAGAACAATTGACATTGCAGAGACTATTATTGATTTAAAGCTGTTTACACGCAAGCTTAATTTAAACATCTTGATGGGTAATAATCCTACCATCACCAATATTTTGAAAGTCTCTAGTCAATTTAATCCTCCGCTCCATTCTGATTTATGTATTTTTGAAAAATTGTGTGAGTTAGATATGAGAAATGTCCACAGCTTTCATAAGAACAGTTATAGAAAGAATTACACTGAGGAGGAACTAGACCTTATCACTTTAATTAAGAACTTTGATGTTAGGGTTATGAAACCCGATAAGGGGGGGTAGCCTTGTGTTCATGGACCAACAGGCGTATAATGAAAAAATAGAAAAACACCTAAACACACAAACATATAGTCAAGTATCTCGAAATGAAGTCAATGGGGCATATAAGAATATCAAGCAATGTATTGATGATTTATTCATAGAATCCTCTATTGACATTAACCAACATGAATATTTATCCATGGCAGCATCAATTATTCCTGCAATTTTCGGAGCCCCAAAAATTCACAAATCACTAGTAGAACCACCATTTAGAATAATCATAGATGGACGTGGTTCGATAACTTACGGATGTGCTAAATTCATTGATAATTTACTCAAACCATTCTTGACCAAAGAACCTCAGATTTGTAAAGATTCGTGGTCTTTTTTGGAGAGTATTAATAAACTAACATATAATGAAAATAGCACATTCCTAACTATAGATGTCAAAGATCTATACACAGTCATTCCGCATGATTTGGGTATTGAATGGGTTTCCGAATTTTTAGTTACAAAGAAGGTAGACCATAATGACATCTATTTAGTAACCTCTCTTTTGGATCTCATACTGACTAATAATTTTATGACATTTAATAATAAATTTTACTTACAAAAATCAGGTGTAGCCATGGGTTCCTCCTGTGGTGACACTTTTGCCAATATGGTAATGGCCCATTGGGAACATACTTGTTTATTCGTTAACCCATTATTTCTAAACAATGTTTCTTGGTACACTAGGTACCAAGATGACATGTTTTGCTTATGGAACGGTGACCCTAATGATATTTCTTTATTTTTAGAATCGATTTCAAAATCCACTTCTTTTTTAGAATTCACTCATGAAATAGGAGCTGATTCTATTAATTTTTTAGATGTTTTACTGTTCAAAGATAAAGTGGAACACTGTTTCAAGAGTAAAATATTTAGAAAACCTACTTATTCAAACAGTTTTTTGCACTTTTCTAGTTGTCATCCAATTCATCAGAAGCGGGCTGTCATTAAGGGACAAATGGTTAGGGCAGCCCGCATGATTTCTGACAACTTGGATTTTGAATGTGAATGTGAGTTATTGCAAAGTATGTTTTTGAATAGAGGTTATCCAGGTCATCTTATTAGAGCTATTAGAACAGAAGTAGAACAAAAACGGCTGGCTGGACACTTTAAACCTTTATTAACAGTTAAAGTAGGACTTGATTTGCATTCTGAGGCAACTTACATTGATATGATTAATGAATGTGTAACTGTAGATAGTCCCAATAACACCTCATATCAAACAAGTTTTTTATTTACTTATTCATTGGATCATAGAATTATAAAAGAAATATTGTATAAAAACTGGTCAATTATTAAAAATAATGAACATTTATTAAACACCTTAGGGCATAGACCAAAAATTACCTATAAGAGGGGTCCTAATTTAAAAAATATTCTTGAAAAAATGCGTAATATTTGTGTTACACATTCTAATATAAGAGGGATGTTTAAATGCGGTTGTTGCCAGCAATGTAAACATATGTTTCTTGGTCAAGCTTGTTTTATTAGAGATAAAAAATACGTTCTCAATTCTAAATACATTTGCGAAAGCAAAATTGTTGTTTATGCAGCCTTATGCCAACAATGTAGTGGGTTTTATATAGGGAAAACAGAGAGAAAATTTAGACAGAGGGTGTATGACCACATTTATGCTATTAATAAATTGGATCTCAATAATGCTCTAGCTAAGCATATTTCACAGCACCCAACCCATTCATTTAGGTTTATAATTCTTCAACAAAGAACTCTAGACATCAGAGGGGGCCCTTGGCAATTGAAACTTGAGTTAGATGAACTAAAATGGCAAATATTAACTAATGCACAGTCTTATCCTGGTTTAAATGAAACACTGTCCATTAAGTGTATTTTAAAATTGCTGTCAATAAATAGGTAGAATAGACAACATCAGCCTATACACATGTTTATATTTGTATTTATTATATTATAAAAATAGAATATAAACATCTATATATATTTAATAATATTTTCATACTTTATATTTATTTATTTATATGGATTACTTAAATGTTTTAAGCTTAGAAATAACAATGGATGTAAATATATGTATAGATACACATTTGCATTCATGTGATATGAATTAATGTTTATTGTACTTGTTATATTTATGGGTTTTACCTAGTAGGTCTATCATACAAATGAACATTTTTAGAGTAGTGAGTTTTCTGTGTCTATCTTGATTTATTAAGGTTTTTCATGTTTGATGTTTTATATGGTGAGCATTTCCCTTTTAATTAGGAATTACTATCTAATTAAGAAATGTATTTAAGCTGTTACTGCTGCTGTTTTCACTGTTTGTCTGAAGAAGGCTTAGTAGAGACTGAGCCGAAAGCGCTTACATTAAACAGTGCCTATTAAGTTGAGTCCATTCTCATTGTTTCCAGTTCCATCTTGTTTGTGCACATACCATGTACACTTAGTGTAGGCTTTATTGAATCTGGCCCACAATTTAATTCTGTTCTACAGCCACATCCAAAAGAAATCTTGGATTTTTTACTGATCTTTAACTACTGGGTAGTTAGACTATCATTTTAAATGGGCAACTGCCTAATATTAATTTGTAATTTAATTTACATATCCATGATAGATCAACATAGCCTCCATTGTACTGTGATACTGCACAGTTACATTTCCTATGCTCTGTTAATTTAGTTGTCAGCTATTATTGTGTTACTCAGCTACCTTCTTATACAGACTAACAAATCACTGTCCATACTATACTTAACATCTAACCAGTATAACCAACTATATTTTTGTAAAAGGTCTTCTAGTTAGTGCTTTATTTTTGTTAATGTTGTAACTTTTTTACCTAAACACATACTCCTAATTTTCTGACACTTTTCTAAAGCTACTTTTAACCCTCTGAGATAGACAATTAGTATTCTCCTGTATATAGTATATAATGTGTTCATGTAATTATATTATTATATTCATGTTGTTTTTCAAAAACAATTTGATATATTATGTTTTGCTTCTTTATCTTAGTCTAAATATTCACATGTTGTTGTTGCTGGAGTTTTTCTTCTCAGGTCTCTTCTAGAAATGGGCTTTCCCAGGCCAGATTTCTCCGTAAACACATGCAATAAATAAATTAATAAGTACATATATAGACAGATAAATAAACAAGTGTATTACACAATAAAATTGTATCATTCATTGTGTTCTATGGAAATGCTTAATATGTATGTTTTTCTTGTGTTAGGTGCTGTTTATAATGTATGTGTGTTTCTTTGCACCTAACAGTTTATACAACATTTGTACTACATTAAATTGTGACTATCTTATGTAATATTTTATTATCAGTGTATGAGGAACTATTTTCTCTGGGCCTCCACTGAAAAAGAAAAGAACATTTTTTAGGCTCAGTTAGACTGTAATGTTTTACAAATCTCATAAATAAATATTACTATAGGTTTATAGGTTCATAGGAGGTTGCTAGGCTAGTGGACCTAGATCCTTTACAATTAATCCCAAGCATCCACAAATGTTCTTTTTGGGTAGTTTGCAGAATGGATTCATGAGCAGAGGAGGTCTGTGATCAACACCAGCTACCCTTGTCCATGAGGGACAAGAGTGCCACCTCAGGAGAAATTTGAATCTCCCATCCAGGTATATAGTTTGTGTTTGAATATTCAGTGAGGAGCTCTGTTTACTTGAATAGGAAGTCTATTCCAGAGAAACAGCAGTCTCTGGGTGACACATCTGCCTCTCCAGCATGTTCTGTTAATGTCACATACATGGTTGAGATCCCTAGAGTGAGTGACTCTTTTGCCATTTGACTTGCAGATGTGGAGCATTTCCAATAGGGCAGGGTTGGAGATTGTCCTATAGTCAAGCCACAAGTTGTTTCTCGGCAGTTTATAAGATACAGAGTAAAGTGACAGGGCTTTCAGCCTGTCCACGTAGGTCATGGTTTGGAGTTTCTGTATTTTCTTGGTGAGAAACATCTGAGGTCTCTACAGCTGCAGGTGTCTGGTAAGGTGCATGCAAAGGGGTAAATTATACTTTATCGGTGGTCTTATGAGAGCTGAGTACAGTGGCGTTATAACATCCCTTGACCTGGATACTATGCTCTTACTTATGAGGTGTGTTACATAGAAAGCTTTCCTTACCACTGTAGAAACTCGGTGGTTGAAGTTCAGATTGCTATCAACCTGTGTTCCCAAGACTCACACCACTGGGCTGGAACTCAGGGGGAAGCTGTCAATATTGTAATTTGTAGGGAATTCCGTTTTGATAAAGGGAATACTAATGCATTTTTTGCATTTAGTTTTAGACCATGGTTTTGGCACCTATCATTCATTTGTGTTAGCCCTTCTTGTAATATGTTGACATAATTGGAGGACTCACTGATTGCTCCCAATTTGAAATCATCAGCAAACTTGGTGAGTCAGCTGTCTACTTTGGCCTGGACTTCTGAGAAATATATGCCAAACAGTTAGGAGCCCAGCACAGACCTCTGTGGTACTCCACTGGTGACGAGTCTACTGGTGAAGGTGGAATCACCAATTTTGACAGAGTGTATTCTGTCTGTGAGCCAACTGGCTACCTATCTAGTAAAGTAAGGGTTAATCACAGCTGGGACAGATTCTCAGCAATGCCAGAGTGGGAAATTGTGTTAAAAGCCTTGGCAAGGTCTAGATAGTCTGTGTACACTGTCTTACCTTCGTCCATGGCTTTGGTGACATTCTCAAAGATGTCTACCAGGTTTAATAAGCATGATCTACTCTTAACAATGTCAAACTGGGAGGTCACCTATGCCCATGTTGATAAGGTCCATTATAATTCTTTCCATGGTCTTGCAGATGAGGCTGTTTAGACTTATGGGTCTGTAGTTCCTAAGGTCAGTTAATAACCCCCCCCTGTGCAGGGGGATTACTGTTGCTGTTCTCCATTCTACTGGAACATATCCAGTTCTCAAGCTATGATTAAAGAAAATGCCAAGTGGGTCCTCTAGGTCTTGTTTTAGATTGTTTAGTAAACAACTTAGTATATTATCTGGCCCCATTAAGGCCCTGTTTTTGGCCATGAAGAGATGACCTGTTCTCTAGAGATACTAGGCAGAGGGCTGGTGTCAGGTATGCTTTGGAATATGGTAGGTGGGAATAGTGGGGTGAAGTTTGCACTGAATCTGTCAACTAGCAGGTTGGTGATATCTACCAGTGTAGTATGAATGATCCCATCTAAAACCAGTTCAGCACATAGCTGGGCATTTTCTTTTAGACTTCAGATGTAGTTAAAGAATGCCTTATGATTATCCTTTGCTAGGGTGGTGATTTTAGTTTTGTAATTTGCTTTAGAAGACTACAAAATTTCTGATTTTCTTATTTAGGCTTGGGAGGGAATTCTTGCTCTGCAGAGTGATATCCCTCTTGCTTTTGGACAACAGTTTCTTCCTTTAGTTATATAATCTGTTTATATTTGAAGTCCATTACTGTGGCTTGTTTTTATGGGAAGATCTGGTTTTGATCTGTTCGGTACAGCAGAGTTTATGCAGTCACTTAAGTGTTTGTACAGGACATTTGCATACACTTCTGTACATTGATTATCAATGTCTGCGATTACGGGTGGTATGAAGCTTTTATGCCATTGCTTAGTAGGCTGTAGTTAGCTTTGGTAAAGTTTTTTTATAATTTGCTATATAAATGCTATGTAAGCTAAGAAAAAACAATTGGGAAGAGTGGGAAAGAGTCACTTACAGGTAAAAGTGAGAGTATTTACTGGTATACTATTAGATGACCTGTATTGGTACCACCCTCTGCATAAACTGGCAGTGATTTGAGCAGCTGTGAACATTGGGAGACTATGGAGAATGTTTCCTAGATGATTTTAAACTGGAAAGGTTTGCTTATATGCAAGCATGGGGAACAACATTTGCATGATGTGCAAACAGGATGTTGACCCGTGGTAGTGGTGCTGCAGCAGCATTGTCACCTCAAAGCAAGACGTTGTCGTGTTCGATTCTCAGCTAGAGCGTCTTCTGTGTGGAGGCATGCGTGAATGGGCGTGCCTTCGTTGAAGGTTGTGCATCAGGGCTGGTAACCTGGCATGTAAAAATCCACCATCAAACATTAGCGGACCGGAGTTCTGCTGTGGCGACCCCTAACTGGGATAAGCCGAAAGAAACAAGGAAGAAAGACTTTTACAAAGTTAAACCCTTAGGCCAATCAGATAAAAACATAATAAGCTTTTGATCAGTAGTTCCCAACTTGGATGGGTTGAATTCCACTCTCTGCTCCAACCAGAGTGCAAAAAATCCCTCTTAATGTAAAATGAATTGGTTTTGAGCTCACGTGCAGTAGCAAACGCTTTACAACAGAAGTCAGAATTCCTGCAATATCAGGAATCCTTGGAAATATTTCACTAACACAGAGAAATGTTCACCACATACAAAAACTTTAAGAAACTTAGAAATATTTTGGCAGACTCAGGAGAACTTTAACAAGCTAAGAACAGCTTCTGCAGTATCAGAGGAGGTTAGGAAATATGACAATATGAGAATATGAGGCTTGCTAGCACAGAGTTTGAATCATGTGAGCTCTTACAGAGGCAACAGGTACTGTCTGACATTTCTTTTTTGAGGATGAACTCTTGCCTAGGCTTGTAAGAGTCCCAGGGCCATTAACCTACTAACCTCCTATGATTCTATGATCCTATGAATACTGTTAAAACAACCTAAAAACAGTGCAGTAACAAACAGATGGAGTTTCTTTAACAAGTGCAGACTGAAAAACACTGACAAATTCAAACAAAATCAATAAATGCAGCACAGACACAGAAGTGTTAAATAGCACTAAACCAGTTAGAGCAAATGCAACAAAAAAACAGATTTGTAGGTCCAAATGGTTTTAGAAGTAATCCAAATATTGTATTCACAGGTGTATTTATTGTAATGGAAGATAGTTTCTTTCAAATTTGTTCCATTCCCTAAATCTTCAACGGCATGCAGAAGAACAGGAAGAAAATAAAAATCATACAAATGTCTACGGATGTCATTGGGTAAATACTTTTTGCTTAATAATGAGAAATAACCTAATTTGGGTTAAAAATCCTGTTGGGAAAACAATCCAATATGTCTTTTTTTTTTCTTTCTCTAAAGCAGCAACCTGGAAGAATTTAACACTGCATGTATATTAAAACATTCACTTAAGAAAATTATTTTCTGGTAATTGCCTTAACAAGTTGTCCTTAATGCTTAATTTTCATATATGCCATATAATAATGCTTCATGCAGTTGACTCATATTTGAAAGGTAATAAATGATGGATTCTTAGTCACTCTTATCCAAAAATATGAATCTCTATGCCTATTTTTGTGGGTTTATCTTCTCAAAGTTATGTTCTATGTACCAGATGAACTACTGCATGAAGTACAACAAAATGGAAGAAATAAACCGTCAGGTATCTCAAAGTCTTTTAATCCAACCAAGGTTCTCAAAGTTTTATAGTCCAACCAAGGTTCTCAAAGTTTCTCAAAGTCTTTTAATCCAACCAAGCTTCTCAAAGTCTTATAATCCAATCAAGGTTCTCAAAGTCTTATAATCCAACCAAGGTTCTCAAAGTCTTTTAATACAACCAAGGTTCTCAAAGTCTTATAATCCAACCAAGGTTCTCAAAGTCTTTTAATCCAACCAAGGTTCTCAACGTCTTATAATCCAACCAAGGTTCTCAAAGTCTTTTAATCCAACCAAGGTTCTCAAAGTCCTTTAATCCAACCAAGGTTCTCAAAGTCTTTTAATCCAACCAAGGTTCTCAAAGTCTTATAATCCAACCAAGGTTCTCAAAGTCTTATAATCCAACCAAGGTTCTCAAAGTCTTATAATCCAACCAAGGTTCTCAAAGTCTTTTAATCCAACCAAGGTTCTCAAAGTCTTATAATCCAACCAAGGTTCTCAAAGTCTTTTAATCCAACCAAAGTTCTCAAAGTCTTTTAATCCAACCAAGGTTTGTTGTTACATTAATGTTCTATGTAGCTACATAAAGATTGACAAAAACATAATCCCTGGGATGCAGGAAGCTAAAAATTCCATGCAGGAACAGTGGAGCCATTCCTGCATGGAATATGACCGCCGAGTGATCCAGCAAACAGCTGATCTGATGTGCACGAGCGTGCTTACACTGTTCCTGCATGGAACCCATGTGGGATGCTAATTACCTCATTTGTTGGTGAAAAACATGCAAATGAGGTGAATTAGCAATCCAGGAAGCAGCCAGGTAACTGTGCAGGAACAGTGTAAGGTGCAGAAATGTATTCGGCTACTAGCTGAATACATTTCTGCAAAAATGAAAAAGGAGCCATGACAGCTCCAATAAAAGCATATACCCTAATCTGTAGGCATGCCAATGGCCAAATATATGGCCATTGGCATGGAAAGCTGTTTATTTTATATATATATATATATATATATATATATATATATATATATATATATTGTTTTTTTTTTTTTTGGCTGATCTTGGTCATTTAAGTATAGGGCAGTGCCGCACAAATGAAATTGCGGGGAAAAAAATTGTTAAAAGTCAATTTTAAGGGAAACCTGCATTTTGCCATTATACTCTGTGGCAAGCAGAATCAAAACAATGGCAGGGAGCAGTGGTTGGTAAGGGGGAAGGTTCTCGTGTACTGCAGTAACTATGGATTAAGGCAGTGGGGTATGTTAATGAGGGGACTTATACTGAATCACAAAATTCTTCTAAGTGTCACACTGCACCTAACCGTGTAAGTGCTGTAACACCATCGTGTATGCAGGAGCAACTAACATGAAAAGGGTGTGTGTCATGCTTACTGTAACTACATTGAAGCTCCATTGCCAGGGTTTTACAGATAGCTTAGCTAAGTACAGAAACAGTAAGTGTGTTCACATCCAGGCGAGGGAATTTTCTTCTTCTTAGGACTGTTTACACTAGCTAAACTGGTTTGTGAGGCATGCCCCAGGGCATAAACAGGAAGGATATAGGAAAACAAAAGGAAATAGCAGAACAAGGGAAATGCAGTACAAATCAGTAGTATGGGATTCTGCAACTCACAATGGGCCATTGAAAGCACTCAATAGTACAGCTGTCAAGTGGCTGCATAGGTGAAAATGGGAAGAGATGTAACCAAAAAATAAAAGAAATAAAGGGTAAGAGCACAATAAAGGAGAAATGAAGTAGAAATCACTAAAATGGGACTCTTGCAACTCACAATGGGCCATGCAAAGCACACAATAAAACAACTGGCAGGTGGCTGCATAGCTGAAAATGGAAGGAGATGTAAGCAACAAATAATTAAAAAAAGGGCAACAGCAGAATAAAGGCAATCATGCACGAATGACCACTAATGCCTCAAACTCACAGTAGCCAAATCCAAGCCATGAGTAATATAGCTGGCAGCTGGAATGTATCATAGTCAGCCAATCATACAGGCAGCATCTGCAGCACAACGGTATAAAGTATGGAAACACCTTACAGTCTTTTTCCCACAAACTCTGCACCATAGGTGTATACATGTGGGGGAATTTTAACTGGAAAAATGTTAGGGGCTGCCATTGCTTTGATCCATCAGTATGTGCTAGAGGCTGAGGTTGGAGAGGAGGATAATGCTGACAACCAACACAGACCAAGGAGGCGCAGAAGAGTGTTCAAACCCAGGGTAACCTACCAGGGACTACATGATCTGGAGATAGTACAGCACTACAGGGTGGACAGAGACATACTTCAGCAAATCACCAAGCTGTGCCGGCCTTAACTCAGACCTAGAACAAACAGAGGGGAACCCATCCCAGTGGATATCAAAGTATGTGTAGCCTTAAGAATTCTAGCTACAGGTACTTTCCAAAGACTTATTGGGGACATTATGGGGGCCTCACAGGCATCTGCATCCAGGGTACTCTGCCAGTTCCTGAATGCCATGCTACCACATGCCAGTGAGCACATTTACTTCCCCAACACCTGTGAGGAGAGGACCAGCAACATGCATCTTTTCTACCATGTAGCAGAATACCTGGTGGTACTGGATGCCATAGACTGCACGCACATCTACATCAAAGCACCACCTGGTGAACAGGGTAGGGTCTACATAAACCACAAGGAATTACCCTACAAAAACTGCCAAGTTGTGTGCAATGCCCAGGGTATTATCATGAATGTGTGTGCTGGCAGCCCTGAAAGCTATTACAACTCCCACATCTGGCATTCGTCACAGCTGTACCAGGCATTTGTCAGCGGGGGCATCCTGTATGGCCATCTGGTGGGGGATGCTGGCTATGGATTGGAGCCATGGATGATGACACCCATCAAAAATGCACACACACCCACACAAGAATGCCATAATGAGGCACACGCATAAACCAGGATCATTATAGAGTGTGTGTTTGGGCTCAAGTCATGGTTCAGCTGCCTTGACATATCTGGTGGAGCCTTGCAGTACTCTCCAGCCACATGTGCACACATGGTCATAGTACGTGCCATGCTACACAATCTGATCCTGTGAAAACAGCTGCAGCAGGAACAGCACAGGAAAGGGCCACTCAGCCCATCACCATTGCCATGGTCCCCACAGGCACAGAGGGACTCACAAGAGAAGGACCCTGAGCCTACTCCCCTAGGCAGATATGGGTGTGCCCAGTATGCTCAGGCCTTGGCAAAGAGGCAACACATAGTCCACACACTTACACTGTGGGGACTTCAGGGACTGACACCTCTCTCTGACTCACACACAAAGTAAAATGGATGGCACACACATTACATTACCTGTAACTTATCATGCATAGGCAGTGTACTGTGTGCAGCCAAAATAGGTGGCCCTCAAGCACCGTCCTCACAATTGCTGCAAGAACAAGGTAAGTCAGTCTTCTAAAAACTAAGTGAATGGAATAGTATGTTTTGCTAGCATATCTATGGTAATGTTGCATGAATGCAAGGGAATGGGGTGGCCTACTATGATAGCAGCACACAACTGACAGCTATGTGGGACACCAGGAAATTTCTGGCCAAAACTGGCCTCCACACACTATGCAGTAGTACCCAAGGTGGCAAATCCCACTGCAGTATATATGTGGGGACAACTAACTGGGGGTCATAGGTGACAGGCATGTATGTCAGGGTGGGGGTCCCATAACCACCCTTCTCACCCACACAACAAGTCAGCTGTAGAAGACCACAGATAAATGTCTGGTAAAAGCATACAAATGGCAGCAATGGTGAATTAACTCCCTACAGACTCACATAGTGACAGCACAGCAGGATGCACAGTTGTAGTAAGGCTATGAAGGGTAAGAAGTCTGAAACTCAAATGTATGCCAGTACAATCTGACCTGGGCTCTATACTGATATGCCTCTAGCCCCTAAGACAGGGCACAATACTCTGGTAAATGGAACCAAAATGTAAAGCAAATATCAGCGCAGTCTGTGCAAATGTGTACAGTTGACAGGTGTGCCCCTTCCCATATACCCACATAAATGCAGTAACATGTATGTTTGCAGGGAAATAGCAGCATAGCACACATTGGCAGGGCTGTACCAATACTCTTAAAAACATGTTGCCCATTCACAATATGCAGGGGTCAATGATCTATGTGTAGGTGTGGTTAATACTGTCCAGATCTGGCCAGCACATTTTCCTGGCAGTCACCTCGTACTACCCTAGGTACAGTGCTGCCTTTGACAGGGCCATGTGCAGATAACTGCAGTGCCAACTGTTATGCATGTCTGTGACACCCACTGCTCTGCCACTGACATACCTGGAAGTCACAGTGCTATGTGGAACATACTACACATATTAGTGAAATCTTGAAGCATGTGTAGCAGAGGTGTCAAAGCTTTTGTGAATATAAGTGCTTTGTGGTACTGTTGCCAGTGGTCATTCTCAATAATCCTTTTTTCTTATGCTTGCTTTTACATATAATGGACATGCCTGCACATTTGAATGCACTCTGTACCCACACCCATAACTCCCAACCTCTGACAGTAAAATGTCTGGACAAGGGCAGAAATAAAAGTGGAACACAAGCACAATGATAGGCATTTGTTATAAATATCACTCTTACATACTGAGAAAGTTGGTAGGGTGAGGGGTCTGCAGTAGCAGGAATTGTCTGATGGTTATGTATTCTGAAGCAGTAATGTCTGTATTATTTTGTAACATCACACTTCAATTATATGTAACTAACTTGCCATAAAAACAAGTTTACGTAGAAAGGACGAAAACTCTAGCTAAACACCTGGAGAACCTGACAAAAAATGTACAGTCAGACGTATGCCCACACCAGGATATGACATCTCAGGTTAGAAATATACTACACGAGCAGGAGATCCCCAGCCACTATATCAGCAGGTCACTGGACTGTTTACACAGCCATGTATCATTACTACACTGGCTGTAGCCACACCTCACAAATGGCCTTGTTGAGCAAGAATTTACATAGCTGCCCTCATAATATTGGTCTATGCTCATACAACTAGTATTCCACTGGTAAAGCACTGTGATGATCTGAGGATGTCAGTCACTAGGTAATGACACAATACATTTTAGTTTCAGACTACATATATGTCAGAAAATGTCTGCTAAATAAAAAAATAACCTGAGGAAAGTCTTGTGTACTCCTGAGAGGTATGGCTGTAGCATACAAAACCCTTGACTGGAGTACACCTATCTTGGAATGGAGTCCCACTCTAAATAAAGAAGGTCACACTGGGCATGCTCCAACAGTTAGAGAATCACAGGACATGTTGGAACCCACCTCGGAATATATGACTGTATTGTGTATATATGTCCACACATACAGACAGCTATGTACAACTCAACTGCCCCCCCCACACAAACACACACCAGACAGGATTACCCTCAGCTAGCTGTAGGTTGCTCATATGTAATATATCTGCATCTGTTGTGTGAGATACACACACACACACACATATATATATATATATATATATATATATATATATATATGGGCAACAGATAACATATGTCAAGCACACACACACATAGATGTGGGGAACTGAGAGACAGACATTGATACAGAGAGAGAGATGCATTGGGACACAGAATATGTCACACAAATGGATACCCTGAATGGCATACAGTGATGTCCTGCTGTGGACAGTGGCATACCAGTTGTAAACAGTTGCACATGCCAGCATAAAAGGTGAGCCCCATTGTGTAACGGTACTGAGGTTGGGTTTATAATATCACATCACCTGCGTGTGTGTGTGTGTGTGTGTGTGTGTGTGTGTGTGTGTGTGTGTGTGTGTGTGTGCCCATAGGTCTACATATTAGGAGACTCTTCCCACTCAGTACAGTTCACATTTGCCCGACCTCACAATATCTGCTGCTTTCATTCACCTTAGAAGTACCATTGGAAACCAATCACCTCTATAAACTCTGTAGCGTGTGTGATTGCGTAAGACTATAGTACAAATAACTAGATAGGTCTGGGTTCTGAGCTCAATACTGGCAACTGTATCTCTGTGACAGCTGTGTATGCGAGAGTGATGGCATGTGTGTTTGTAGGTGAAACAGGTTTAGGCCATTCCCACTGACAACACTTCCCAGTGCCCCATTTTATCAGTCCTGCTGAAATCATTCCCCTTATCTGCACCTTTGGCCAGTCGTTAGCCCAGTAAGCTCAGTAGCATGTGTGATAACTGTGTAACACTGTAGTACAAATCACTAGCTAGACAGGGGTTCTAATCTCAGATCTGGTAAATGAGTGTGTATGTTTGTAAGAAGAAGTATTTTGATAAGTCTCACACCCACTGCCCTACATTATCACTCCTGGTGATGCCATTCCCCTTATTTGCACCTTTGGCCAGTTGTTAGCACAGTAAGCTCCATAGCATGTATGATAACTGCATAACGCTATAGTACAAATCCGTAGCTAGACAGGGGTTCTACTCTCAGATCTGGCAAGTGTGTGTGTGTGTGTGTGTGTGTGTGTGTGTGTGTGTGTGTGTGTGTGTGTGTGTGCACGTAGGAAGAAGTATTTTGATAAGTTATCCACCCACTGGCCTACTTTATCAGTTCTGCTGATGTGATTCCCCTTATCAGCACCTTTGGCCAGCTGTCAGCCTAGTAAGCTCTGTAGCATGTGCAATAACTGTGTAACACTATAGTACTAATAACTAGATAAGCAAGGGTTCTACTCTCAGACCAGACAAATGTGAGTGTGGTTGTATAAGTGTGCATGTTTGTAGAAAGAAGTATTTTGATAAGATTCTGGCCAACTTTATCAGTCATACTGATGTCACTCCCCTTATAGATTCATAGCTGTGTACTAGGCTAATGACCCTGGAGCAGTTACAAGCCTAGCCCATAAAAGTACACTGCCGTTGTGCCACCCAACTTTACTTCCCAGTGCCTCTAACAAATACAGCCAGTGGAGTGATCCCTGGGGTGAACTTTCTATTACCCATCCACTCATCAAGATTTCTCTGGAACAGGGTCATCTAGGTGCTTTGCTTGACATGTATGGAAAGTCTTTTCCAGGGCATGTGCAGTCTCTGGGTGAGGACCTGTCCCTCCAGCATGTTGTGTTGATTGTGGTAATGATGTCAAGGTCCCTGCAGTTTGTGGTGCAGAGACTGGGATGTCTTTAGATTTAGCATTTCTAAACGAGCTGGGTCAGACATGGCTTCACAAGTCAAGCAGAGATCGCCTCTAAGTAGGTGATATGAGACATAGAATAGCTGGAGTCTTTTGAGTCTGTCTGTGTAGGACATGTTGAGTTTATAAGAAAAACTCAGTCAGAACCCAGACTAAGTCCAAGCACAATAATATTCCCAAAACAGATGTCCAAAAGGCTGAAGTTGAGTAAAAACAGTTTAATGTTAATAAATGCACACAAAACAAACTGGTGAGCACTTTCACAGCTTACCCACTTCTTCAGAACATAAAAAATAAGTAAAACACTTAGAACCTTATATACAGATAACCAGTCAAACAATTAACAGATATCAAGTCACATGGTGGAATTAGTGATGCAATCCTCTCCTCTTCAGAGCAGGTTTTAAAGACACAGCATTATTCAGACCTGGGTGTACAGTATCCCTTAGGTAAATAATCCATCTTAACTCAATGTATTCTGTTTCCTTAGCTATATCACCGCCTCTTATATTAGAACCAAAAACTTAAATCGATGGTTATCATCGGTTTCCATCACGTTTGGCTAATGCATTACTTTCTTTCCTATTGCGTATATCATTATTATGCTCAAGTACTCTTTCTTTCAAAGTTCGGTTGGTTTTCCCAATATAGAACCCTTCATATACAATGCACTGTGCCCAATAAACTATGTTAGTATCTGTGCAGTCAGCATACAAGCTAGAGTCAATCTTTTTCATAGTTCTAGGATGTGTAACAGAAGTAACCCTCCACACATACCTACAGACACTGCATAACCTACATGCATACATACCTCTCCTTTCAGACTGTACCCTGTCTATATAGTTCTGTCTATAGCATAGACATTGCTTCAGGGTTTTATTGTTTTTAAAGGATAATCGTGGATGGGGTCCAACCACATTACCTACACTGGGGTCTGTCATAAGTATTGGCCAGTTCTTTTTCACCACATCACAAATTATATTAATGTTACTTGAATACATTAAAGTTACCCTATTTACATTGCCTTTACGTAAATTTTTCTCCTTAGCTCATTGGTCCTGGGGGTCAGAGGAATATGGTCTAATCTCAATCCCAGTGGCAGATTTAACCTCATTAATAGCCCTTTCAGTTACACCTATTTTATAACCACGCTCTAACAGTTCTATACATAAAATATCCAGAGCTTCTTCTAGCTTAATTTAATTTGTGTGCAGTTTAATAACTCTGAGCACTTGATTTTTAACCACATTCCTTGGAATGTGCCTGGGGTGCTTGCTAGTGTTGTGTAGGATGTTGTTCTTCCTACAGGGTTTCCTATACATACTAGTGCAACTGCTGCCTAGCTCATCCTTTTTAACTACAGTGTCAAGAAAGTTTATGTCCTAAGCAGAATAATGCATAGTAAATGAAAGAAAGGTAGTTATATTTTGTAGCTAATCTACAATTTCCAATAGAAGATTAGTTGGTTCTTGCCAAACAAAAAAGACATTATCCACAAATCGTTTATAAACTAGAGAATAATGTTTTCATCTTTAAATCAGAATATATTCTGCAAAAACTGGGGGCTGAAATGTGCATGACATGTGCCAACTCTTATGCTAATATTGTTTTGGCATATTGGGAAAAGCAGTCAGTTTTTACAGATGATAGGTTAAGTTCACATGTGAAATTTTGTAAATGATTTGTGGATGACACCTTTTTTGTTTAGCAAGGACCAATTAATCTTGTGTTGGAGTTTGTAGATTATCAGCTGAGGTAGCTTACTGGTAAATTGCTTTGACTATGGCGTGCAGGGTCCTGGGTTCAAGACCTGCAAGGGCTGTTTATTTAGGGGAGGATGGCATAATGGTTAAGGTGTTTACCTTAAAAGCACGAGGTGCAGGGTTTTATTCTCATATGAGGTAACTGGCTAGGCTTAAACTGACCCACCAGGGCAATTAGCCTAGTACTAAGGAGAAGGTCATGGTGAGCTGCCTGTCGGGGATCCGCCATCCACAACAACACACAAGCACAGGTCACTCCAAGGCAACAAATACATGCTCAGTCATTTCCCATGCTGGTGTGAATGACCTGAGGCGAACCTCCCTGGGCTAATATGAAAAGAGACAGAGGAGGAGCTCTCTGCATGAGCCCCCAGGCTTGGTGACTTGACCTTAAGTAGCATCTACCCTCACCAAGAATGATGCCACAATATGAAAACAAGATGATCAATTTCAAATTTATTGGCTGGTGTTGGTGTCATTCAAAGTGTGGATCCAATGTCAGCCTGGGATGACATGCTCGCTGACCCACGAATCGAGCTAGGACGCTTGCACCTGTCACCCACCCTGCCCATGATTATCAAGGGGGCTCTTGCTACCTGTAATGCTACCAATTTCAGGCAAGGCTCAACAAACCCACCTCCTCCATAGGCAAGGGATAAGAAACCAACTAAGATAACTGTGCAGTAAAACTAAAGTCTTCAAGGCCGCCGAGACTCCTACTCAACACTGGCCACAGCATATCTGTGCAGTAACAGAAACCTGGTTCAAGGCTCCGGAGAAACCCCAGCACTACCAGGTTACCACCCCTCATAGATACCCACACCTCCGGGTTGAACCACAAAACCGGGAGTATCAATACTATCCAAGATACCCCACCCTCCCGGTTGGTGGTCCAACTTGACAGGCACCAACTACTGGTCAGTGCCTGCCAAAGACTCACTCCCCACCAGGCAAACTAGACTGCTACAGACCTAAATACACAGAGGACCACACACCCCAGCCAGACCAAACACTTCAAGCCACTCAACCTTGACTGGGAATACTGGACTCTAACTAAATACCCTTACGCAACATTACATTTACCTAAACAAACACCCAATGGAACAATTTTTCTTCCACCCCAGCACAGCTATGCACCATACTCCCACTACTCATCACCAACTGAAAACATATGGACCTGATCCAGACCAACATGTTACCACTCCACAGGAGACTGAACTACTCACCATCACATGATCAGACCATAAACTAAGACCCAGACCCAGGAAAACACAGTGAAAAACTTTCAAGAATCTCAACAAATCAAACTAAATTCACTTCCTTTACCCCCCCCAACTGCCCAAGGAAAAAACCGGGCCTGTGGAAAAAATCACAGCAAAACCCCATTCTATGAACACTTTTCCTATGAACACCTTCAGAGCCAGACCAAATAACCTTCAGACCAAATCCTCCAAAGCAAACGACCAAAATGCAGGACCCTAATGGATGACATCCCAACAATAACCAAACAAAACAATAGACAAGATAGAGCTCTGTCTAAAAAGGGAAAAAAACTAAACAAACAATAACTCAAAAGGAGGAAGCTACTAAATGATAGAGCAAAAAGCAAAAAGAGGCCAATTTGACAGGAATAGCACACTAATCACAAGATAAATCAATAAGTTTTAGGAAACAAATGCAGAAAATTGCACAGATGCACACAAGGCCACAAATAGTTTTTTTATCAATAACAAAAATACACCAAGCACATCCAGAATGCTCAGAATTGAGTCAAAATGACAAAAAAATCCCAACCCACACTCAGACATTCCCAATTGCCAACTGACTGCAAAACAGTGCAATCTCAGAGCCAAGGAAGCTTCCAAAGCAAAAACACAACATTAATGCCCAGAGACAGTGCTGATGCGATGGTGTCCTGCTCAAGAAGAGCTATGAACAAAAAACAAAGGCAAAATGGGACTATATGGGTATGTGGTCTGGATCCGTACTCGTGGAGACAAGACCCAAGCAACCAACAACCCACTCCCTACTCTCCTTTGGTGGTGCCTCAATGGATCCTGACATCATGAGCCCCAAGAGCCTGAAGTGGTCTGCAAAAGCAAGGTCTGGATCCTTTTCATCCTGGAAAACCTGGAATAATAAGCCCCACAGCCCTGACTGGACCTATAAAGAAAGGATCAGGGCATGAGATCCTTAAAGCCTGGGGAAACCCTTTGAAACAGTCACCAAGGCCATTGACGAGGGGAAGGTGGTCCACAGCCTACCTGGACCCCTGAAAAAACCAAAAGCCACACTCCCATACGGACATAGGGGCCTGCTCACCAGCTTAACATAAAACCAAGCCTGCTGTCCTTTAACACAGCACTGGCTCAAGATAAACTCTGGAACATTATGATGGTTTGGTGTCAGACTATAAACCCATTACAACTGGCAAGGCACAAGGCTCAGTCCTGGGACCTCTTGTTCGGTATAATATTTTCTCATATGTCAGGGTACAGGCCAACACGCCCTGACTCCTGGGACCTCTCACTTGCTCAATACTGCAAACTGGGAGCCATATTCAACCAGGGCAGCCAGTGCAAGCATCCTCCAAAGAGCACAGACAACTGCAACAGACAATGTGACAGAGCCACCGCTCACAAAGCATAAGCCAACAGGTGTCCAATCCCAGAGTCAAAAAAAAAGTGCCAGAGCAATGGCCTCAAGCAACCAAGACCATTAAGTACAGAAGAAAGTGGCAAAACAAAGTGTCACAAAGTTTTGACAAGGTGGTAATCCACAACCACGTACACAGTTCATAGAATAAGATATTATATAGCCCACCACATCAATGAGGGGAAATCATCACAGAAAGGGGGAAAGTGTCAGAAAAAACTTTACATACTCCTCATCCTAAATATGAGAGGAGTCATTGCCTATGTGGAAAGTGCACATCACACCTGCAGCAACTGGAAAAGACCCCAAAATACCTCACCAAGCCCCTCAATAGGCTCAAACAGATGCCATATGCTGCCCGGTTAAAGAAAGCCCAAAGTACCTCACCAGGAGCAAAGCCAGCAGCAAACATCTGTGCCTGGACGATAAAGCCCATGTCCAACCCTAAATCTAGTGACATGCCGCACCAGAAAATCCATCTGTGCCTGGTCAGATAAAAGCCGAGAGAACCTTGAACCTCAGGAAACCCTGCACCTCAGAAAATCTGAATTCGAGACAGCCAACCCTCGACTTCACTTCAACCTCAGCACTCAGGCCAGGCAGAGTTAGGAGGAGACCCACATTCGGTCCTTTCATCTGGAATACTCTGATGGGAATATGGTCCCAGTCAGGCTAGCCAGTCCCACATTGACTGTGTCACTGAGGAACATAATCTATGAATGTACAAAATACAACTACCTTTCTTTCATTTACTATTCATTATTCTGCTGAGGACATAGACTTTCTTGACTCTGTAGTTAAAAAGTATGAGCTAGACAGCATTTGCACTAGTATGTAGGAAGGGCAGCATCCTACACAACACTAGCATGCACCCTATGCACATTCCAAGGAATGTGGTTAAAAATCAAGTGCTCAGAGTTATGAGACTGCACACAAATGAAATTAAGCTAGAAGAAGCTCTGGATATTTTGCATATAGAAATGTTAGAGCGTGGTTATAAAATAGGAGTCATTGAAAGGGCTATTTATGAGATTAAATCTGCCACTGGGAATGAGATAAACCATACTTCTCTGACCCCCAGGACCAATGAACTAATGAGAAAATTTTACCTAAAGGCAATGTAAATAGGGTAACTTTAATGTATTCAAGTAACATTAATATAATTTGTGATGTGGTGAAAAAGAACTGGCCAATACTTATGACGGACTCCAGTGTGGGTAATGTGGTTGGACCCCATCCATGATTCTCCTTTAAAACAATAAAATCCTGAAGCAATGTCTATGCTATAGACAGAGCTATATAGACAGGGTACACTCTGAAAGGAGAGGTATGTATGCATGTAGATCGTGCAGTGCCTGTAGGTATGTGTGGATGGTTACTTTTGTTACACATCCTAGAACTATGAGAAAGATTGACTTTAGCTTTTATGCTGACTGCACAGATAAGAACATAGTTTATTGGCCACAGTGCATTGTATATGAAGGGTTCTATATTGAGAAAACCAATCAAACATTGACAGAAAGAGTACTTGAGCATAATAATGACATATGCAATAGGAAAGAAAGTAATGCATTAGCCAAACATGTGATGGAAACAGATGATACCCATTGATTTAAGTTTTTGGTTCTGCATAAAGTTGGTACTAATATAAGAGGAGATGATATAGGTAATGAAACAGAATACATTGAGTTAACTCATTACAGCCGTGTGATGTCTCCAGGCATTTTTGCAGTTACCTCCTACTGCACCTCTAGGCATCAGATATTACCTGTTCATATTTCCATTAATAATTCCAAAACCATGCTACATACAAGGTATCAGAATATTTTATCTTGAAGCATGCATGATGGAAAACACAGTTGCATTGATATATGACCTCTGTCAATGAGTATTTGTCAGGTGATAACTTCATTTTTTAAAGGCTGAAGCCACACTCACTCTGAGTTAAAGGTACACACTCAAAATAGCTCTATTGGAGGGAATGAGTTAAGATGAATTCTTGACCTGAGGACTACTGTACACCCAGGTCTGAATAATGCTGAGTCTTTAAAACCTGCTCTGAAGAGGAGAGGATTGCATCACTAATTGCACCATGTGACTTGATATATGTTAATTGTATGGCTGGTTATCTGTATATAATGCTTTAAGTGTTTTATTTATTTTTTATGTTCTGAAGAACTGGGTAAGCCATGGAAGTGCTCACCAGTCTGTTTTGTGTACATTTATTATCATTAAAACTGTTTTTACTCAACTTCAGCCTTTTGGACGTCTGTTTTGGAATATTAATGTGTGGGACATGTGTTTAATGCCTAGGATCCTCTTTGGGAGGAACTTCTGTAGCCTCTCTAGCTGTTGCAGGTCTCTAGTGAGGTACATGCCAAATGGGCTATTATACTTGATGATTGGTCTAATGAAGGAAGAGTACACGGAGACAATGATCTCTTCCTTCCTGGATGCAAAACCCTTGGTAATGAGATGTGCCACATAGAAGGATTTTCTGATCACAGTAGCAATGAAGTGGTTAAAGGAGAGGTTGCTCTCAGCCTGTGTCCCCAGATCTCTTATAACACCTACTGTGTTCATTGGCCTCGCATCGATGTGGTACTTAGTGGGAACTGAGCTTTTACCAAAGGGGATGATGATGCATTTTGTGGTGTTAAGCTTCAGGCCATGGTTTCCACATCAGTCAGTGATCTCAGTGAGGGCTTTCTGTAGGATGTCTGCATCACTTGTGGAATTAATGATAGCTCCCAGCTTGCAGTTGTCTGTGAACTTGGTCAGCCAGAGTTCCTTTGTGTTGACCTGGACTCCTGAGAAGTAGATGTTGAACAGAAGAGTATGCAGGAGTGATCCCTGTGGGACTCCACTCATGACTGGTCGGCAGTCTGACTTGGAGCTCACTAATTTCACAGTGTGTGTTCTATCTGTGAGCCAATTTGCAACCCCCCTAGTGGTATAGGGGTTGATGCCTTGTTTGGATTCATCAATAATTCCTGACTGAGGAATGTTATCAAGATCCGTGGCCAGATTGATGTAGGCTGTATGCAGTGCCTTACTGTCATACACAGCCCTGGTGACTGACTCAAAGAAGTCAACCAGGTTGAGCAGGCGTGATCTCCTTTTTACAAAGCCAAACTGTGTGGGGTCCAGAGTTAGGAGATTACCTATATGTTTGTTGATCAGGTCCCTGATGATGCTCTCCATAGCTGTATATATCAGACGCATCAGGCTAATGGGCTGATAATTCACAGGGTCTGTAGTTGCTACCCCTTTATGGAGAGGGATGACTGTAGCAGTGCACCATTTGGGTAGGACAAAGCCTGAGGTAAGGCTGTGACTGAACAGGGCACACAGATGTGGTGCCAGGTATCTTTGTAGTTCATGTAGAACACAGCCAGGGATAATTTTGGGTCCCATGGAAGCTGTATTCATGACCATGGGCAATGCAGGTGTAATCTGGGTTTCAGTAATCCTGGGTGCCTGGCATTCTTCTTCTATTCTGATTGTTCCCCTAGGGTGGGAGAGAGGGGTAAAGCTGGCACTGAATGTGTTGGCATAGATGTTGGCAATATCTGTTGGCTTAGTATAGGGGGAAGCATTGTGCAGTATCTCAAAGCACTTCTGGGTACTGATGTGGAGGTTCTTAATATAACTATCAAAGGCTTTGTCATTGTAGTCACTGTCTGCTGCAATTCTCCCATCATAGCTGACTTTAAATGATTTCATGAGGGATCTCAAGTTGTTGTTGAGGCTAATAAGGGAGTTTTACCACTATTGGGACTCCACCTTTACCTACAACAGTTTATTCCTTCTGTTGTACAGGTTATTAATGGGAGGGATCCACCAGATTGGTCTCCAGTGTTTGGAGGACAGTGTCATGGTTCTGTTGGGTATGGCTAGTTCCATGCATTCATGTACATGTTTGTACAGTGCATTTGTGCATAATTCGGCAGTTATGCAGGTATTTTCCATTATCATGGGTGCTCTGAAGTTAGCCATCTCTGTTTTTAGGAGTCTGAAATCAGCTTTGGAGTAGTTTCTCAAGGTGGTTACCTTTGCAGAGGGTATGGGTGAGATATGGATTTCCATGACAATTACTTTATGGTTGGATCTGACCAGGTAGGGATTGACTTCTGTTGTCAACCAAAGTTCCCATATGTTAGTAATCAACACAGGTCAAGGATGTTGCTTCCTCTACTGAGTGTCAGAATGAACTGGTCCAGGGCATTGGATGTGATGAATTCCAGGAGACATTGGGCCAGTGTATTGGTGCTTGAGTATTTTTCCCTGTTGATGGAATTGGTAGTTAAAGCCTCCTAGTATGAGAGTGTTGAGTTGGACCTTGATTCCAGGGTAGTGAGGACTGTGGATTGAGAGTCTAGGGACATGAATGGGGACCTATAGCAGGCTATGACATGGATTGCACTATTACCCAATGTCAGTTGTACCTGAAGTATCTCAGATGCATTATGCTGGGATACTAGTCTGGAGGTGTGCATATCCATTATTAATATGGAGACACCACCACCTTTGGAGCTGTGGTCCATGTTTTGGGGCTGACAGGTGTGGAATGAGTTATAGCCTGGTAGTGCAGGGGTGCTGTCTGCTGCTGTAAACCAGATCTCTGTTACAGCAAAATGTCAATGTTCTCCATTTTGAGGAGGGCTTTGAGTAGCTGAATCTTGAGATTTAGGTGTCTAGTGTTGAGCAGCATGACCCTCAGATTGCATATATGTATAGCTCTTACAGTGGTAATTTGATTTGGAACACAACCTAAAAAGGCACTATAGGGGTAGCAAGACACTTAGCCAGTACCTGGAAACCCAGGGGTGACAGATGCAGGCCATCTTTGGCAAGACACAGCAGTCTGTCAAGCATGTCATCCCAAGCAGACAGATACTGCATCCCCTGAGAATGACACCAGACACTTAAGCCAATTGTTGAAGTCAATCATTTGTTGTTTGTACTGTGGTATCAGTCTGGGTGACAGTAGTACACTGGTCAAGGCTACTGTCATATCTGTCTGGCCCACATAATCTGAGAACTCCACCATGTCCCTTTTCATGTAGTCCAGGGAGGTGTGTCTCAGGCCGTTCACACACACATGAACAATGACAGAGTGATACTTGTAGTTGTAGTAGAGTGACTTGACTGGGTGTGCTATCTGTTGGATTCTGGCACCTGATAGACCGCTGACTGTTACCTTCTCCTAGTTCAACCTAGTGAGTGGGACATCTGTGTGTCTCACTATTGAGTCACCTATGATTACTCTATTAGGTAAGGTGGTTAGCCTTAGGGGATTAGGTTGAGGGGCACACTGTGTAGGTAAGATATGTGTCCTGTGGTTTGTGCTGCGTTGTGGTGAGCAAGTGGGTGTCGGTCTTGGTGGTCTCTGTTGTTTGGGTAAATGTCTGAGTGCCTCTGTGAAGGGAGGTGTGTAGTTTTTGTTTGTATGTCAGAGCTGTGATAGTGGGTCTTCTGGAGGTGTATGTGTTCCATGTGGTGTGGTGCAGGTGTTGACCCTTCTCCTCTTGACCAGCTAGTCCAGTCTTTGCTGGAGAATTCATATCTTCCAATTTGGTGATATAGGGGTATCGCTCACAAGTCTGAATGTTGGGAGTTTAGAGGAGAGGGCTGTCTGTGTACATGAGGCAGTTGCAACAGTGCCTCAGAATGCCCAAGTGCACCAGTTTAACGGGCAAAAGCATAGAGAACTGCACTTTAATCATGCCTGGAGGGTGGTCATAACTACTAAGTACTGGAGCTAATTATGTGAGGAACAACTACTGCTGATGGCTCTCAGGTGTGCTAGAATAATTGATACTAAAATCTGTTGAAGTGCAAATCTAGTAGGCTATTTGAAGTGCAGGAGAGAAATTACTAGCAAGATCTAAGAGAAAAACTGAAGGCAGACTTTCTGGCATGTGTAATAGTTTACCTCAGCTGTGCAGTTATCAGCACCTTTGGCCAGATGTCAGCCCAGTAAGCTCTGTAGCACGTGCAATAATGGGGTAACAATACAGTACAAATAACTAAATAGGCAGGGGTTCTAATCTCAATACTGGCAAGTGTGTGTGTGTGTGTGTGTGTGTGTGTGTGTGTGTGTGTGTGTGTGTATCATATACTGTATGGGTTATACCATTTTGAGCTGTGTACCACCCTCTAAACTTCCAATCACCCTACTTTACTAGGCCTGCTGATGTCATTCATTTTAGAGGTACCTTGGGACTAGGTGAAATCTTGTAAGCTTCCTGCCACATCTGATAACTGTGTAACACTATAGTAGAAATAACTAGATAGGTAGGGGTTCTAATCCCAATACTGGCAACTGTGTGTATGTGTTTGTATGAAAATCATATACTTTGTGGTTTATACCATTTTGAGTTGTGTATCACCCTGTAAACTTCCCACCACCCTACTTTACTAGGCCTGTGATGTCTTCACCTTAAAAGTACCCTGGGACAAAATGAAAAAAATGTAAGCTCCATGGTGCGTCTGATAACTGATTAACACTATAGGAAAAATAACTAGATAGGTAGGGGTTCTAACCTCAATACTGGCAACTGTGTGTGTGTGAAGATCATATCCTGCTTGGCTGATACCATTTTGATGTGTGTACTATCCACGCCTGTTTGCCACCTCCCGATGGCATTACATTATATAGCATGGTAGCAGCAGCTGCCTCACATACATTATGTTTAATCACTGTGCAGGCCATACCAGTCCTCTGTACAGATGTCTATGAAATATCCAGATGTTTGCAACTTACATGTGGTCTGTGTCCCTTAACAATGCCCATGTATGTGATATTGTTGCCAAATTGGACACAGTGACTGTAGTGACACACATGCCAGCATCAGGTATCATACCTGACTGAAACATGATGGTGATACAATGTCTGCTACATTATCACTTGTCCAGGCTTGTAGGAGCAATTCATGACTCCACATCCTATTTTTTGTGGGTTATCTCACCATCTATGAAGGCATTCAGAACATTATATGTTGTAAGAGATAGTGTGTTATGTCCCATACATATAATCCATGTGGACCATGTCATGTGTATTTAGTACTACAGTACATCAAAGTGGAAATGTAGGTTTACTAATCTGTCTATTGTCAACTGTGTTTGTGTTACTGTGTGCACATCCCCTGTGTCAGTCCTTACTGTGTGTATCCAAAGAATATACCATTTGTCTCCCTGTTCCACCCGATGAACTCAGGAATACATACCACATACTTGTCATACACAGTATCATGCATGCCCTCATCAACTGCATCAGGGTTGATTGTATGGGAAAAAAGTTACAGAGCCAATAGGTGTAGACAGGTGAATCTGTTGCAATTAATGTAATGGCTAGGCTTATGAGGGACCTGCTGACAGTACTGCAGTAACCTGTTCTGTATGTATGAGGCTGTGGTACTACTCAACACTGAGCTGACATCTCTGAAGGCTGCCTGGCTGTGACAAGGGGTATGTATGCAAGGTCACACTGTCTGACAACAGTGTCCCTCACACCCTGTTGCATGCATACATACCTGGTACATGTAAATATAAAGCTGTACCTTGCCTATGACATGGTCAGTGTATTCCCACTCTGCCATACTCTCTCTCTTGGGAATGTCTGCAGGGCCACAGACTGCAGACACACAGACACCTGGAACACAAACAGAATGCAGCATGTCAGACTACATTCAGTCAGAAGTACTAACAGCAATAATGCATCCTGGCTAATAAGGTACATATACTTGTATGTGTACCCATAACAAATGCAAGCAGACAGCACCTTACATAGTATTACATAGCTACACTGTACTATATTCACCCTATTCATCATACCCATATTAGCATGTCCCTGCAGTGATGTTATGGATAACAGGGATGTGCCACAGGTATTATCATATGCACAAGGTGTGGTGTGGATTTGCCAGAGGCCTAGGCTGGGCCATACGGTTGACATCATGTGTCTGTGTTTGGTGGGGGGGTCCAATAAATGGGCTGTGCAGAGGTGCTGTGTGTGTCTGGAGGTGACCTGCCTATGATACAGATGTGTGTGTGTATGTATGCACACAATCACGCCATGTGGCTGCCCTACACAGGGGTATGTTGGACAGCTATGGACTGTACATAACAGGGTGTCCAGTTCACTGTCTCCGGCGATGGACATGGGAACTGGTCCTGCCAGGGGTATCACTGGCACCACCAGGCCCAAGGCCAGATGCAGTACTGCTTCCTGATAGTGACTGCTGTCTGCTGGATCTGTGATCCTGATGGGACAGGCCAGGTCCATGTGCCCATGGCCTGCTCTGGTGAGATGTGGACAGCAACCCTCCTTCAGTAGTGCTTGTGTCACTGCCACTATGGGAATATGAAGGTGCATGGCCCCGTAGACTCTCAGGTGTTGTTGGTGCTGACCTACATCCACATGGCTGAAGCCCATCTCCCACCACACGCTCTAGCATAGACATGCCATGGTCGAGGATTGACAAGATTTCATCTCATCGTGTATTCATGACCTTAGTATTTTGACATGTGGTCTCAACAAGGTCATGTATGTCACCATGTAAATCAGGATGAGTTGCATCCACCACCCTGGTGTCTGCTGTGGCATTCACTATGTGCCTGTGCATCCATGACAGCCTGAAACATGCATCTGGTGACACCTGCTGTGGAACTTGCAACAGCAGCTTGACGAGCAGCAGTCCTCCCAGCATCCCTGTCCAAATGCCTGTGTGGGACCTCACCTACACTCTGGTTATGGCCAGTGTCTACACTCACACCTACCATAGTCACCACACTAGCCTGTTCTATGCCCTGCCAACTGTCCATCATCTGTGGCCACTGGTGATGGGGTATGTGTGGGGATTATCATTGTGTGCGGGGATGGTGTGGACAAGAGTGGGATGCCAACCAATGGCACAGATTCAGCCCCTGACAACCCCACCTGTACCTCACTATTCCTATCATCATTGTCAGAGTCTGCAGAGACAAAGTCATCAGTTTCCAAGTGGGAGGGACCCCGTACCCTTTGCCACCTGTGAGGGGAAGACAGCATATGTACATTAATACCTGCAATTTGAGGTTGGCTGGTACACACATGCACACACACACACACACACACACACACACACACACACACACACACACACACACACACACACACACACACACACACACACACACACACACACACACACACACACACACACACACACACACACACACACACACACTTACAGGTGAGGTGGCACAAATCTGTTACACACACCTCACATTACCCAAATGATGACATGCATGACACACGGCCCTTAACATCATGCATTGCAGCCAGTTTTACTACATGTAACTAACAATGTAGAGCTCTGGTAAACATGAGTAGTGTTAGTAGGTGATGGTTCTTCCCCAGCACAGACTGCACCCATGTACACATTGTTGCTGTTCACCGGTATAGCACACTGGCAAGTACTACAGAACATACCTCACAACTGTGTAGATGCTCACAGGCTGTGTAGATATCTGGCTCATATGTTTGCTCTGTTTCTCATAACCCCTGTGTTTGTCTGATACATTACTGTAATGATCTGAGGAGTGTGATTAATGTCATACATTTGAGTTTCAGACCTACAAACCAGCAGTAAATGTATAGTCACACAATTCCTGCTACACCACCAACCTTCTCAGCTTATAGTGGATATGATAAGTGTACACAACCCTGTTAACATGCCATGTTCTTGTAATATATAAGATGAGACCACAATATCACATTCAAATATATTACCCACCTTTCATGTGACATATGACCTGTGCAATCCAATCGAAAAAACAAATGTGTTACGTGTAAAATATGACTGAAATATGTACAATATGGTGGTTGCATAAGTGTGCACACCCTTAAAATGATACTTTATTGAAGCACTTTGTAAGTGACTTACAGCATTGACTCTTCTTTGAAAGGTGTCTATCAGCATGACACATCTTGACTTGGTATTATCTGGCCACCCTTCCTTACAAAGGTCCCCCAACTCTGTCAGATTGCAAGGGCAGCTCATGTGCAGAGCCCTTGCCTCATCACACTGGGATTTTGCTATCGGGTTTAGGTCTAGGCTCTGGCTGGGCCAATCAATAATCATGAGTGTGTTCAGGTGGAGCCATTCATAGGTAGCTTTGGATGTATGCTTTAGGTCTTTGGTATGTTGAAGGCTGACACCCCTCCCCATCCTCACATTTTTGCAGACACCTGATGGATGTGGGCCAGACATGAATATTATTTTGAAGTGTTTAGAATTCCCACTACCATGACTACAGTTCCAGTTCCAGATTTAGAACAGCATCCCCACAGCAGGCCAATGCCACCAGCGTGATTCACCATGGTGATGGTGGTCTTCAGGTGAAGAGAGGTGTTGCTTGTGCACAACATGTACCTTTTGGTATTCTGGCTGTGAGGTCGATCCATTGTCTCATTACACCATAACACATTTTTACACATGCCTTTGGGAAACTTGATATGCTGTATTGCAAGTTGTATCCAACCCATGATGTTGTTTGGTGTGATGAAATGCTTCCATCTTCTGACCCTACCCCATAGGGCAGACTTATGCAGAATATGGGGGCTTGTTCTCACATGTAGTACACAACACCAGTACTTGCAAGAGATTCCTGCAACACCCTCGGTGTTGCTGTATATCTCCTGGCAGCCCCCCTGACCAGGTTTGGACATGTCTTTTCATTGTTTTGGAGGGACATCAGGTTCTTTTCAATAGCACTCTTGTCCCACATTCAATCCACCTTTTGAGGACAGTCTCCACTCTGTTCCATGGTTTATGCAATGCTGTGGTAATGTTGTTGTACCCTACTCCTGAGTGATACCTTTCAAATATGAGATACCTTTGCTGCTTTGTAAGCTGTTGGCAAGCCATGGCTGTTGCTGTTGTAGGCAACTGAGCAAATGTCTTGAATATCCTACTTGGACAGCCAACTGTTATTTGGTGTTACTCAGAGTCCCTTTACTTGATGGGAGGTGTGTACTCAAGCAGACTAAAAGCTGTCAGTAAATCACAAGCTGCTGCAGTACAATATTATCTGAAGGGTGTGCACATGTATGCATCCAGCTTATTGTAAGGTTTGTATACTCTATATTTGGTGCCCAACAGTTTGGTTGGTTTTACAAGTGAATTATTCATGTTATGGGTCACATTAAAGGTTGGAAAAGGTGTGGTATGACATATTGTGGTCTCAGTTTGTATATATTGCAAACACCTGACATCTTAACAGGGGTGTGTACACATTTTATATCCACTGTATAAGAGTAATGTTTCACACATGTCCCTACCTTAGGCCATTTGTTCTCCCATTTTGCTGGTCTCTGTCCAAACGTCTTGCACTGACAGGTTGTAATGTATGCTACAGGAATGTTACATTCACTTCAGATAGGCCCCTGTGGTGACCACTGTGATGCAATGCAGTTAATCCCACCACAAGTGAACATGCACATAAAGCAATACAGCTATGAGTGATTGTTGTGTGCATGGTAAATTGCATGCCCTTCACATGCTTGGGGTATTGCCAAACCACAACAGAACAATTCCATATTCACCAGGTTCAGGCTACTGTCCCATATACAGACCAGAGGGACCTAGGTAGTTGTGGGAGAGACGTATTGTCAGCAGACTCACATGTGGCATTGGTACAGGATGGACGCAGCATGTCTGCACATTTACAGTACAACTTCCAATACTACACAATTTGCTGTCCTTCGCCATACATTTGCACTTCTGTCTATTAGAAAACCCCATCCACAACTGCAATCTGACATACCACATGCACGTATATTACTCTGCAGATATAAGTATGTCTGCTACACTAGTCTACTAATCTACTGGGGCCTTACCTGCACGCTCCTTGTCCATTGTCTAGATGCCACCCACCTCCAGCATGTGGGGGTCTGTACCCTGATGTTGTACTGGGATGGGTGCCCCAAGGCTGGTGAGGAGTTCCTCGGTGGGTATCAGTGGGGGATGCATGGCTGTGCCCCGACCTGTGGCTGTGTGATCTCTGGCCATGGCAGCATTCCTTTGCCGGGCATGGCATATGAGGTCTTTTGGACGATGCTCGTGTGTACGTGCGTACAGGCCGACATTGTTTACCCTGTAGATAAGGTCATCCCACAGGACGGTCCTCTCCTGCAGATGTTGCTGGCTTTGGCCAAACAGTATTGCATGGTGATGTAGTATGGCTTGGATGATGATGTTTGTTTCAGCCGCTAAAAATGTTGCCCTTCTCTGATGCGACATTGCACCTGGAAGACATAAACAGGGAACACATCACAGGACCCCATACATTTCACAACAGTATGTACAGAACCTGCACATGTACCTTGAATACCAGTAGCCACCACTCACAACCACACCATACCCCTGTAATCTATCAGCACAGTATCAGCTTGCATTGCACTCCTGGTCCTGATTTGTCATGTTTCCCCCAGTGAAGTCCAGTTAATTGCATAATCCTCTATTCCTCATTCAGATCTGTGTAGATGGATGACATTGGCCATCTTCCATGTGGATGGGATGTGGATGGTGCCGAGGCTTGGTGTGACTACAGTGTGTAATGGAGCTGGGTACACATGTCTGAGATCATGTAGGATGTGGACAGGGATGTTATCATGTGCCATGGATATTACATTTGTTGCCTTCAGTAGGCAATATGTACCTGCTCACTGGTGATGAGGGGAGGGGTGTGACTGTTGTGCATATCCACCTATAGTGATGCTGAGCCAGGGGGTGATGTTTGCCCTAACCCTATCTGCAGCAGGTTGGCTCTAGCTATGTTGTGTGTGTATGTGGTCTGACTAACCATTATAGGTTGAGTTGGTTTGTTGCCTCTGATATTGCAGAACTAGGGGAAGATGGCCTTGTGACTGGCCTTGGTGGATGTCTCCAATTTGTACTCATAGTTAGCTTTACAGTAATCCACCTGTGACCTTATATGCTTGTTCAGACAATGGCTGACTTGATGCCAGGTTGGTATCTGCTCGTAATTTGCCCTGTACAGCCAATATAGGGATCATGTCTGTGGTTTGTGTATTGCTGCTGTCCAGCAAAGGGGATTACTCTACTTTGATGGAGGCAGATTTTACAAGTAAGGTATTGCTGAGTCCATACAGCTATGTAGGTGTTCATATAGCTGTTCGTAGTAGGCATGGACACAAAGTCATAACCCCATTGGACACCTCTCCAATTTCAAACTGATAATCATGCTTATTGTAGTACCCATGGCTGTGTCAGGGCAATGCAGCAACCAATAGCTGTAGAAATGCCACTCTGTTGGATGCACAGTAACTAAGATTACACACGTGTATAACATGTACAGCTTCTTTAACTGAAATCTTGCATACCATGTCTGTTGTTATGAGGCAGCTAGATACATACTCACAGGTAATACCTGACATACATTTATGTTCTATGTCAGTATAGAACACTGTATTCATACTCTTGCTGCCCAGTCATCCCTCTCAACCCGTTATAGCAGGACATCTGTAGGACACCACACATACATGGGGGACAATGGGACAAGATTAGTAACATGTGTCTTAATATTCCGGTAACACACTTGAGTCATTCAATAGCAGACTAGCCTTTGCACTGACAGGCATACCCTGGAGGATGTACAACACTCATATGGCAGAAGAGAGGAGAAAGGCTAGGAGGATGGCAGTGAGGGTAAGAACTTTTAATGTTGGTGGTATGACTGGTAGAGCTAGCTGATATGATGGCCAGGGGAAGGTTGATATATTGTGTGTGCAGGAGACCAGATGGAAGGAGAGTACAGCTAGGTGTATGGGAGGCAGGTCACAATTGGGCTATCATGGTGTGGATGGGAGGAGGAAGGGGACAGGGATTCTGCTGAAGGAACAGTTTGCCAAGAATGTTTTTGGAGGATGACATGAGTGTCTGATAGAGTGATGTTTATGAAGCTGGAAAATGATGGTGTAATAATGACTATTGTTAGTGCATATGGTATGCAAGTCGGTTGTGCAATGGATGTGAAAGAAAAAATGTGAAGTCAGTTGGATGATGTGGTGATGACTGTACCCAAGGGTGACAGAGTGGTGATTGCAGTAGATTTCAATGGGCATGTTGGTGAAGGGATCAGAGGGGATGGGGAAGTGATGGGTGTGTATGGTGTTAAGCAAAGGAATGCAGACAGTGAGATGGTAGTGGATTTTGCAAAAAGGCTGGACATGGCTGTGGTGAATACGTACTATAACATGAGGGAGTAACATAGGGTGACATACAAGAGTCAAGGAAGATGTACACAGGTGGAATATATCCAATGTAGGAGGGCCAGTTTGAAGGAGATTGGAGACTGTAAAGTGGTGGCAGGGAAAAGTTTATTTAGGCAGCATAGAATGTTGGTCTGTAAGATGACATTGGTGATCAAGAAGAGGAGGAGTGTGAGGGCAGCACCAAGGGTCAAATGGTAGGAACTGGAAAAGGGTGATTGTGAGGTGGAGTTCAGGGAAGAGTTAAGACAGACACTGGGTGGCAGTGACGATTTACCAAATATCTGAAGAATACAGCAGGGCTAGTAAGGAAGATGCTAGAAAGGTGCTTGGTGTGACATGTGGATGGAGGAAGGTGTACAAGGAGACCTGGTGGTGGACTGAGGAAGTACAGGACAGTATACAGAGAAAGAGGTTGGGGATGAAGGAGTGGGATTGTCAGAGAGATGAGGAAAGTAGACAGGAGTATAAGGAAATGAGGTGCATGGCAAAGAGATAGGTGGCACAGGCTCATGGTGAGGCATATGAAGAGTTGTATGACAGGTTGGACACTAAGGATGGATGAAAGGACTTGTACCAATTGGCTAGACAGAGGGACTGAGCTAGGAAAGCTGTGCAGCAGATAAGAGTGATAAAGGATAATGAGGGAAACTTACTCACAAGTGAGAGGAGTGTGTTGAGCAGATGAACAGAGTAGTTTGAAAGGCTGATGAATGAAGAGAATGAGACAGAGAAGGTTGGATGATGTGGGTATGGTGAATCAGAAAGTGCAACAGCTTACCAAGGAGGAAGTAAGGATAGCTATGAAGAGGATGGATACTGAAAAGCCTGTTGGTCCACATGACATACCCATGGAAGCCTAAAGGTGTTTAAGGGAAATGGCAGTGGTGTTTATAATCAGATTGTTTAATGATATCATGGAAAGTGAGAGGTTGCATAAGTGTTTGGGTACCATTTTAAGAATAGGGTTGATGTGCAGAGCTGTAGTAACTACAGAGGGATAACATTGATCAGTCACAGCATGAAGTTAAGGGAAAGAGTAGTGACAACTAGGTTAAGCAGGAAGATGATGAGCAGTGGTCAGCAGTATGGTGTCATGTCAGGAACGAGCACTACATATTCAATGTTTGCTCTGAGAATGTTGATGGAGAAGTACAGTGGAAGTCAGGAGTTGCTTTGTGTCTTTCTGGACTTAGAGAAATCATATGACAGGGCGTCTAGAGAGGAGTTGTGGTATTTATGAGGAAGTCATGACTGGCAGAGATATATGTAAGAGCAGTACAGGATATGTACAATGGTGGTGTGACAGCGGTGAGGTTTGCAGTGGGAGTAATGTATGCATTTAAGGTCGAGGTGGGATGACATCAAGGATAAGCTGTGAGCCCTTTCTTATTTACAATGGTGATGGACAGGATGACAGACAAGATCATACAGGGATCCTTGTTGACTATGTTTGCAGATGACATTGTGAACTGTATTGAGAGTAGGGAACAAATTTAGGAGAACCCAGAGAGGTGGGGATATGCTCTACAGAGTTGAGGAATGAAGGTCAGCAGGACTATGACAGAATATCTGTTGTGGGAATGAGAGGGAGGGTAGTGGAATGTTGAGGATGCAGGGAGTAGAGTTGGCAAAGCTGGATGTGTTGAAATGATTGAGATGAACATTTCAGAGTAATGACAACTGTGGAGTACAGGTGAAGAAGAGAGTACAGGCAGGATGGAGAGGATGGAGAAGAGTGTCATGTGTGATTTGTGACAGGTACCAGTAAAAGTGAAAGGGAAGGTCTACAACAGGGTAGTGAGATGAGCTATGTCATATGGGTTGGAGACAGTGGCATTGACAAAAAGGCAGGAGTCAGAGCTGGATGTGGCAGAGATACAGATGTTAGGATTTGCACTGGGTGTGACAAGGGTGCACATGATTAGCAATGTGTATATGAGACAGTTTTGAGACAAAGCCAGAGAGGAAGATTATATCAGTATGGACATGTGCTGAGGAAGGATGCTGAGTATATCGCGAAAGGATGGTAAGGATGTAGCGGCCAAGTAAGAGGAAAGCCTCAGATAAGGTTCTGGAAGTGGTGAGAGAGGACATGCAGGTGGTTAGTGTGACAAAACAGGATGCAGATGACAGGCACAAATGTCAACAGATGATCGATTGTGGCGACCCCTAATGGGAACAGCCAGAGGAAAAAGAATGAGATGACGTAATGTCACTCTTCACAGATTTGCCAAGAATTTGACAGACATAACACAACTCTATGAGTAAATGACTAGAAATATGAGGCACACATATGGTCAGTGTGGTAACACTGGACAGTTACATGGTATGAGGTCAGTATATATGCAGTTCAACACACACATCTGCAACAGTACTTTACTATGCAAATACCATGTATAGGTCTCTCACCTGTCTGAGACAAACAAGTATATCATAGTTGTATTCACAAGTAAGAGACAGATATGTATGACATCCCAGTAGCTGTCCTAGTATTGTTACAGTCAGTATTGTTCAACACACACTCCAGTAGTAGTCATATGTGAGCCATCCTTTCCTGGGGTGACTCAGGAGCCTGACTTATGATCTATGTCACTGCAGACAGACCCAGATGTTATGGACATTGGTTCTGATCAGCAATATATCAGTACAACAAGTCTTGTTGAGACATATATGTTAAACTTCCTATTTCCCATTCTTACATAACCCCTATTGCAGTCCATTACATGCTTACTTGTTTGACATACCTTTTTTTCAAGTGTAGATGGTTATATCCTGCTGTTTTTATTTTTTTCAGTATTTCTCTCTCTCTCTCACACACACACTCTCACTCATGGATGTAGGGTGTACATCTGTTTTGCATAGGCAGCAGCTTGCCTTTTGTAGGTAATGCTCATGAGCAGCTGATGGCCTGTGCACCAAATGGTGTCCCCCACTTGCTAAATGTATGCAGAACAGCTGTGTTATTATTCGGTTCCACTTGAAACCATCGAATTACCACATCATCGAACCTTAAAATATCGAGACCAGAACGTTGTAAACTGAGATCATCGAAAACTGCAATCATCGAGACGCATAACATCGAAAACACATTCCCTACATGTTAAGTGTGGAAACATGCCTAAATACAACAATCCAAGTATCAAAACATATTCAATGTTACGCGTCTCGATGATTTCAGTTTTTGATAATCTCAGTTTGCGACATTCTGGTCTCGATGTTTTAAGGTTCGATGATGTGGTAATTCAACGGTTTCAAGTGGAACCTGTTATTCATATAGCCAATGGCATGGCAACAAACTCCTATAATTGAGTACTTCATGTGGGCATTGGCCCTTTTCCTTGCCTGTGAGGGGGTCTTCATGGAGGTGTGTGAACAACAGCATCACAGAGGGCATTTGGAAATACCTCTTACAACCAAAACTGTGGAGACAGGCCAACAAAATGAGGGAGAATGTTCCAGATATAGGGACAGAATTTAAGTATTGCTGTTATACATTTAGATTAATGCTAGTCTAACAGGGTTTGTGTGGACATGCAGTTGCTGCATGATTTTAACTCTGACAGTGTTATGTGTTTGACATAACTATCAACTGTCAGGCTATCTGCAGAATGTCCAGAGCTTGGACTCCTATGTTTGGTGTGTTCCTCAGACATTTTTGTCTTAGGAAAATCAGTAGCATACTCTGGGGATTGCAGTCAGTAACTGCTAACATCCATTTGTGTTTCTGCCCTCAAACCCCTCAGAAAAGATATGTTACAACTATGCCTGTTACAACAGCAACTTTCTCAGTTTATAACAGCAATATTTCAATTATGCCCCTGTTTTTGGCCTAATGTCCCACAATTGTCAGGCTTTGTCCAGATGTCATGCAGTAAGAGGTTGAAAGGTATGATCTATCATTATTTAGTGGTAAAATTCCTGATATCATCCCAGTGATGTTGTGGAATCCCACACATGTTGTGGGGGGTGTATATTATGTTATTGAACTGTTAAAAGTTCGAACGTCATATAGTTGACACCATATGATCGAGCTTTTAAAAGTTTGAACATTTCAATGGCGATCTCCATACAGTGCGGAATGGGAAGATTTCCCTTTCCTGCACTGTAGTGCGATCTCGGAGTTGGTATATTTAAATAGCGTGGGGTGTGGGGGGCTGGGGGGTGCATATGGGTTTACCCCCCTGTTTAAAACATTCAGGAAGTTTTTTTCTGTTGTTAATTTTTTTAGCTTTTCGAACTTTTAAAAGTTTGATCATATGGGTCCGACCATATGAAGTTCGAACTTTTAACAATTTGATAACATAATATACACCCATTGTCTGGTAGGGGCCATAAATATGAGGGCAAAGACTGGACAACATATGGAACTCTGTACAGTCAAGAGGTTGGTGTATAGAGAACGTCTTAGATGCCCTTGTAACAAATTTTATGTGGGGGAGAGTAAGAAGTGTTTTAAAATTAGGCTGTTAGAACATGTGAGAGATAAATTCCAACCAAGTACCCTTGACAGGAAAATACAGCAGTCAATTGTTCTTTAATGCAAAAATCCAAGTTTAATTCATGCAATCAGCTTCCAAGGTTTAAAATCAAAGCACATAAAGGCACATAAACGCCCTTCACCAACTCAGCATTTTTCGTCTAGTTAAAACAGACTTCATCAGATGCAGACTCATACCAAACTACACATATTTATATCAATTCATATTTAAATTATCCAATCAGCAACCCTGAATAAATAAATGTGATTAAAAATGCTTAAACCTCATGCCTTATCATTTGTAAAATAAAATGTTAAAAACACACTTAAAAGACTTGAACATTTTCATTCCAAATGTTAATAAAACTGCATATCAATAAATAATGAATAAATACAACTAAATATTCAACATCACACAATACAATTTTGAAAGACATATCAAATTTAAAAGCTTGCATTTAAAATGTTATGTGAACTTTTTAATATTTCTTTGTCAAAGGCTCCCTCTAGTGACCTTTAGTGGGAATGCACACAAACAGGAAACTTCCTTTTGCTATTTGCAATATAGCTGATCTCATTTTAAGTAGTGGGGCAATGGAAACATTATCATTTAAACCAGGGGGCATCCCAGCATCTAAAGTGATTTGCCACCACAATTCTTTGTATTCAAATTTTTCTTCCCACAATCTGCCCCTTGCTTCCTTTTTTTATTTCCTCCACCACAAAAAAATAAGAAATTTGCTCTATCACATACCTTAATGTGCTTGTATAGAGTTTGTTTCTTTTTTTTTTTTTTTTTTTTGTTTTGTATATCATATTTATGCTCGTAGAGCCTTCTCCTTAACTTATGTTCAGTTTTTCCTATATATGAGGATCTACATTCCACACAGATAGCCAGGTACACTATTCCAGATGATTCACAATTAAAGTAGCCTTTGCCCTCAACCAGTCTGTCCCTACTTTCTAAATACCTGATCAGTATTTGCTATATTTCCACAATGAGAGCAGCGACCACGTTTATAGGTCCCTTTTCTTCTCGTATTCCCTTCCTGTTTTTTCCAGTCATTTTCTAAAATAGTCTTTAAGTTAAGCAAATTTTTATTCCAGGTCAGTAAAGTTAACAAACCTTTCCCATTCAGTTTTTACAACCTTTCTAGCTAAACCTCTACATTAAATTCCAATACTAATGCTTTTCCAAAGTTTTGCTCAGAGGTAGACATGCATTTATCAACTTCATTAGGGTTGGGAAGGTGGCCTAATGGTTAAGGTGTTTGCCTTACAAACATAAGATACAGGGTTTGAGTCTCACAAGAGGTAGTTGGCTAGGCTCAAAATGGCTCACAAGGACAGTTAGCCTAGTACTAACCTATAATAATAGTTAGTATTCTCTCCTAATATGGGCTTAACTTTTCCTTTTCTGCCTTCACCCCTCTTATCAACTCAATGGGATACCCCCTATTCAGAAAAATTGTTCTAATAATTCACTTTCATGCTGAAAATCCATTTCTGAGGAGGACATTCTGCTTCCTCATACGTACTGGCCTTTCACTATATTCCTTTTATAATGGGGCGGGTGGGCACTATTATAGTGTAGAAAAGAATTGCAGAATGTAGGCTTTCTCTAGACCCTTACTCAAATCTGCCCTGGCTCTTATATACTTCTATGTCAAGGTATTCAAGTTTCTCTGTGGAGCATTTGTGGATAAATCTTAAAAAATTAGTAGTGTTGTTTATGTAATACATGAATTCTTCCAACTTGTGCATAGTCTCAATCCATAAAATCACTATATCATCTAAAAATCTCTTATAATCTCTTTGAGCATAAATATGATATACAAAAAAAAAAGAAACAAATGCTCTATACAAACACACCAATGTATGTGATAGAGCGACTTTCTTATTTTTTTGGTGGAGCAAATAAAAAAGGAAACAAGAGGCAGATTGTGGGAAGAAAAATTGAATACAAGGAATTGTGGTGGCAAATCACTTTAGATGCTGGGACGCCCCCTGGTTTAAATGATAATGTTCCTATTGCTCTACTACTTAAAATGAGATCAGCTAAATTGTGAATAGCAAAAGGAAAAGTTTCCTAATTGTGTGCATTCCCACTAAAGGTCACTAGAGGAAGCCTTTGATAAAGAAATATTAAAAAGTTCACATAACATTTTAATGCAAGCTTTTAAATGTTATGTCTTTCAAAACTGCATTGTGTGATGTTAAATATTTAGTTGTATTTATTCATTATTTATTGCTATGCAGTTTTATTAACATTTGGAATGAAAATGTTCAAGTCTTTTAAGTGTGTTTTTAACATTTTATTTTACAAATGATAAGGCATGAATTTTAAGCTTTTTTAATCACATTTATTTATTCAGTGTTGCTGGTTGGATAATTTAAATATTAATTGATATAAATATGTGTAGTTTAGTATGAGTCTGCATCTGATGAAGTCTGTTTTAACTAGATGAAAATGCTGAGTTGGTGAAGGGTGTTTATGTGCCTTTATGTGCTTTGATTTTAAACCTTGGAAGATGCTTGTGTGAATTAAACTTGGATTATTTCATCAAGGAACAACTGACTGCTGTATTTTCCTGTCAAGGGTACTTGGTTGGAGTTTATAGTTTTTGTACCTTTGCTGGCTTTTACTTGGTTTAACATGTGAGATATATTGCTAATAAGAAAGAAGACAGTTCTATAGCTGTACATTTTAATAAATCTCACCATGGGGATGGTAGTGGGTTACAAGATACTGTTTGGGAAAAAGTCTGTTTCTCAGTTTGATCCAACAGTTATAAAAGACCAATTGTTATGTACAGAATCAATTTATATTTTTAAATTTGATACTTTATCCCCTAGGGGGTTAAATGAGGAGTGTAATTGGAGACTGAGTATTTACTTATGTAATTAAGTGTTAATTGCTTCTTGTATTTAAAGCAAGTATTTCTTGTAATGTTTTACTCTTTGAAGGCTTTAGCCAAGAGATCAGAGTATATTAAATCTGTATGAATTACTGGCTGCTTTTTTTCTGTTTACTATCTTCAGTCATTTTAGTTGTTTTGCTAAGAGGTCGGCTTATGTCTGGCCATTGTGTATGTCCTATCATGATTTTGTAGCAGCGTATTGTTTACTCATTAGTTGGACTGTGTAAGGGGGGGCAGATGTCAGTGGTATGGATCCTTTTGTATCCAACTGTGCATGCTGCTGTAGTTATGGGTGGTCTATCAGCAGTATATGTTTGTATGGGCATTTTGAGACATGTCCCATACCACCCCACAATTCCAGATACACTGTCACCTGGCACAGTATATGTAGGGTTATTGTGTGACTCTCATTGAGGATATATCTGTCCACACAGCTGTTATACTGTAGTATTTGGTTAGATTACTGGTATGTAGCTGTGAATGTGGTGCAATTGGTTGTGTGTATGCGCTTTCACACCAGTGCCTGTTTGTCAGTACACTTCCATCCCTGTATTGCATGCTGTAGTAGGTAATGCATATGTAATTTCTCAAAGCTGCTTTGGGGTACTGATGTGGTGTCCTGATTGTATTCTGGATGGTACTTGGTGACATGCTTGTCATCTCAGTGTAGTTTCCCTAATGTTGCATAGCTACACACATAGGTCTCAACCCTCCAGGTGTTCATAGGACATACAGTTGTTTGCCTCATATATTTAGTCTGGTCCCCATGACAGGTGTGTATTGCTGACAATTCAGTGGGATGATGTGTGGAATGTACTCACTACATAATGACAGGCAATTGATTTCTCAAACATCTGATATTGCATTCAACACATCTATATTACATAATCAAACTTTTAAAAGTTCAAACATCATATGGTCGACACCATGTGATCAAACTTTTAAAAGTTCGAAAATGTAATAAAAAAATCTGAAGTAAAAACCTACCTGAATGGTTTAAGCAGGGAGGCAAGCCCCCCTGCACACTCCACATGGGACAGCTGCACCCCCTCACCCCTTTCTCTTTAAATATACCAAACTCTGAGACTGCACTACAGTGCAGTAAAGGGAAATCTTCCCATTCTGCACTGTACGGAGATCTCCGTTGAAATGTTCAAACTTTTAAAAGTTCAATCATATGGTGTCAACCATATGACGTTCGAACTTTTAAGAGTTTGACAATGTGATATAGACCCCATTCAACATATGTTAGGATAGTGTTACTGCAGCAACTTATGCAGTTTATCTACCCAGTTATTTCCAGTGTGTCCCTATTTCCATACACTGGTCCCCCTACTTTGTCTGGCTTGGTTCAGACTCCTTGTACTAAGATGTTCTGACAGCTCTGCATGTTATAGGAAATTTTAACTATATATATATATATATATATATATATATATATATATATATATATATATATATACTCATGTAGGCTTCGCTTAACGATGCTTACCAGTATGCAAATCTGCTTAGCTGAGCTACCTGCTGCTTAGCATTCATGTTCGAGTCATGCTTAAACCTGTTAAGCATAGTTGATCATTGGTAACCATTGCTTACATTCCATTCTTAGAAAATAGCAGAGTAATGACTTCACTTAGTAAGTGTATTTGATTTCCTTTACATAATATGTCTCTATGAGCTGTTGTTACAGTAGCAAGGGGTGTGACTATGCTGTATGGGTCACTTGTGTATACATGGGTGGTTTCACATGTTATATGCACTCACACTTCCATGTTAGAGCAGCTACAGTACCCTGATTAACAAAAAACATTTACCACATATTTCACTATTAAAATGGTATGTTTAACACTGCTTTTCCATTTAAAATTGGATTACCTGTTGTAGTACTCAAACTTTGCAACCCTGCATGCAAAGCAGGGACTCTGAGCAGTTCTGGGGATTTGACCTATATATTTTTATGTATCTCCTACTAGATATTAATATCATATTATTATATTAACTGTAGAGTATTGTGTTTTTTGGCCATGACGTTGAGGACTGCTGTCATGTAATAATGGCATTCATTACAGTTTCAGACTTCTATCCTTCAGAACATTCATGCTAATGCATAACCTGTTTTCTATCTACTTTCTGTCTGTCTCTGTGCAGATGGGATGACACCAGTGCTCAGGCTGTGGTAGACTACACTGCAGAATGTGTCTGAGAAGCCATGCCTGTGTTCATGTAGGATGCAGCCAGGAATGGTAATAGGCCTGTGGAGACCTCTATGTGTTGCCTTTGAGAGGGCATTACAGACCTGCTTTGTGATTATGAGGGTAGGGGGCAGGTGCTGTACATGCACATGTGTTCCTATGGGGGGAAGGGGGGTGATGTTTACACATCACCTGCCTGCAGCCAGTCACCTATATCCTTCATGTGGGCTTTGCCCCTTTTCCTTGCCTGTGCAGGGGACAGTACAGAGGTGTGGTGGCTACAGCTTCACAGACAGTAGGTGGGAATACTACACAGGACAGGACATGTGTGGACAGCCCAACAACATGGGGGACAAAGCTCCAGAATTGGGTACAAATTGTATTCATTAGTGCTGTTATACACATAGAGGGTTGGTAGATTGACAGGGTTCATCTGGACATGCATTTACTGAGTGAATTGATATCTGACAGTGATATGTCTCTGACAAACCTCTCAACTGGCATGCTGTCCATAGACTGGCCAGACATTTGCCTGTTTTGTTTGGTCTGTTCCCCAGACAGTAGTTCTCCATGGGAAATCAGTAGGGGACTCTGGGGAATGCAGTCATTAAATACTAACATCCGTTACTATTACTGACTACATAGCCCTCAGAAAAGATATATCACAACAAACCCAGTAACACCAGCAACTGTCTCAATGTATAACAGAAATATGTCCAATATACGCCTGTGTTTTGGTCTCTGTCCCCAAATTATGTTGGGTTTTGTCCAGATGTCATGCACTAAGAGGGCATAGGTATTTGGTATAATTATGTATTTCCTTAATTCCTGCTACCATCCCAGTGATGTAGTAGACCCACAGACATGTTACATGCAACAACCCATAGATATGAGTCCTGGGCCTGTACATTCCAAGGTAAACCGTACATTTGAGATGTATGTGTATGTCTGGCCATTATTAGCAGACTGTCAGGATTGTGTAGAACTGTAGCATGTACATGTTATTTGGGCTGTGTAATGAGGGAGGTACATGTGAGTGTCATGGCCCCTTTCTATCTGATTGTGCATGCTACTCCGGTTTCTGGTTCCCTATCAGCTGTTATATGTTTGTATGGGCAGACCGTGACATGTCCCATAACATCTCCAGATTCCCACTACACTGTGGTTTGAGGCAGTATATGTAGGGGTAATGTTTGAGTGGAAACAGGATGTGTGTTCACACTGTCATTATAGTGCAGTGTTCAGTTTGCTTACTGGTGTGTCACTGTGACTGTGGTGCAATTGTTTGTGGGTATGCACTTTCACACCAGTGTCTGTTTTCCACTGGTGTTATATCCCTGTAGTGCCTGCTATATTTGCAAATGCATGTGTACAGCCACAGAGCTGGATTTGGGTAGTGTTATGTCAGTCTGCTGGTAGTTTGGATGGTGCTTGGTAGCTCTGTGCAGTTTCCCTACTGTTGTGTTATGTCCACATATTTGTAGGCTGTACCATTGTCTGGCTAATACCTTTGTTCTGGTCTCCATAACTGTTGTGTATTCCTGACACAACAGTGAAATTATGTGAGGATTGGGGTCAATAACTAATGAGAAGCAATTGAGTCCCAGACCTGTGATATTTCAGTCAATATATGTTAGGACTAACAGTGTCAGTACAGCAACTTTCTCAGCTTATCTACTCACGTATTTTGGATACATCTCTATTGTCATGCCTTTGTCCCCCCACTTTGTCAGGCTTGGTCTATATTTATTGCACTAAGGGGTTCTGAGTGCACCTGTCCACTGCCAGGCTTTTTACAGAATGTGCAGATGTTTGGCCCATGCTTTGGTTCTGTTCCACAGTTTATTTGTATTTGTCTGGTAGATCACTGTGATGCTCCAAGGATTTTTGTCAGTGAATAATGACATAACAAGTCAGTTCCCATCCTCATATCCTTCAGATGTTTCTTCCCAAATGCATCCTGTTGCTGTACAAATGTTGCTTATGACAGCAATATCTGGACTATGTCCCTATATGTGGCCCACCTCCACCCCCACTTTGTACAGCCTTTGTACAGGTTTCTTGCACTAAGAGGTTGTTAGGTATGATTCTGAGGTATGACTGCACTGCATGTTATATAAATACATGTATACATATGTTTATGGATCTACTGTACATGGTCGACATTTCAGAATGTCGAAGTCCATATGGCCAAGACCATATGATCGACATTCAAAATGTCGACCATGTAATAAAAAAAAAACACAACAACTTAACTTCACACTGCTCTGCCTCCTCACCCCTCGTAACTTAAATATACCAACTCAGAGATCACACTACAGTGCAGAAGATGGAAATCTATCCATTTTGCACTGTGCGGAGATGCCAGTTCCACATTGTCTACATTTTGAATGTCAATCATATGGTCTCGGCCATATGGTCTATGACATTATGAAATGTTGACTATGTGTAGGGGACTCATGTTTATATCTATATCTATCTATCTATATCTATCTCTCTCTCTTTATATATATATATATATATATATGTGTGTGTGTGTGTGTGTGTGTGTGTGTATACATATATATTTTTCTTCGTTCATATATTTATATATGTATATGCATATTATGTATCCACATTTTCATTTATATGTTTCTACAGAAAAAAAAAAATAAATAAATATATATATATATATATATATATATATATATATATATATATATATGTATATATAGTGTGTGTGTGTGTATGTCTATATGCAACACATGAATGATTCCACAGAGCTTTCTCAGTATTGTTGTATGCCTCTATTGCATGATAGGTTTGAAAAAGCAACAGCAATTCCTACAGCTGAGATGGTGTAGTGGTATGTTGCTGTGATTGTAGACCATGGAATCCCCGGTTCAAGACTTAGCATGGCTTGTTATTTTGTTGCTGGGCAGAACAAGGGCGATTGGATACAGTTTGAATAAGGCACTTTTAATCAGCTGTAAGCAGGTTTGCACAGGTTTGCATGATGTTAAGTGATGCTAAAACATGGCTAATCCATTTTAGTTTCACTTAGTGGCGCTTACTCCCACTTACCCCCATTCTAATTTCTTTGAAAGAAAAGTAAAAGGGGTGATAGGAAAGTGGTGAAAAAAGGGGCACTCAGAGGGAAGTACAGTATGAAAGATAGCTAGGAATGTGCAGGACGGTGTAGGAAAGGTCCATAGCTGTCCATTTCTTCTACAGCAACAGCTGTAAATGTCTGCAGAATTGGAAGTAAATTTGGACATGCAAAACCTTAAGAGAGGGGTGAGGACAACAGAAATGTGTTGTCATACCAACTGGACTGGATTACATGTGTCCAGTGGACACTTGTGTGAAATGGACAGCTATGTATGGGACGTAATCTTTTTTTGGGAACAGATTGTACTTTTTATTTATTTTTTTTTAAGGTGAGAGTGGGATGTTGGGGAAGGATAGTAGGTACATTTGGGGAGGTAAGTTGGGTAGGAAGACAGACAAGACAGCAGACAGGGCAGTATATGACACATGTGGGGTGTACATACCTTGGACAGGGAGGGTGGTTGGGAAATGGATGCACATGAGCTCCCAAATGGATTCAGTGGGGCTGAGGTCCGCACCCATGGGCAGTCACCACTGCACCTTCACAGCCCCGAAGGTGGCTGTGCTGTGGGGCTGAACAGTAGAGGCAGGCTGACCCTCATGATGCACCAGGTGACCCTCAAGCTGGCACAGCTGATCACCGAACTCTGATTGGAGAATGCTGTGCACCAATTCCCAGACCTGGCTATGGGTGAGGGTCTCCTCTCCGCACCCAGTCTCGGGTGTTGAGCCCCATCCCCTGAGGTGGTTCCATCCATAGGTGGTGCAGGACCAACAGAAGAGGAAGGCCTGGGTTGGATCCCAGACATGCTGGGGCCTGGTGCCATTGCCAGATGAGACGGGACAGGCAGATATGCTAAGATCTGCCTTCCCATATGTGCTATGTTGTTCAGGTTTTGAAAAATATGTTGGTTAGTCATGAACAACACATTTCAAGATTAATTATAACAGCATGCATGGGTGTTCCAATTGACCCCATATAACAGTTTTCAAACAGTTGCATAGCAAACAGAACACATGCATATATGGAACCACAGTAGGCATTATAACGGCATACAAGTTACATTGGCAGCAACAGGTCACCAATTATAGTATTTGAATGAGGTTTATTAATAGTCAAGCAATTCAATATTTGTAGAACAATAAAACACAAGTCACAACAGTAGGTTTGGAGAAAGACATACACATTATTTGTGAGTATACATTATCGATGCAGATAGGGTGGGGGAGAGAGAGATGGCAATTAACAACTGTATAGGCTTCTATTTTTCACAAGTATACTGATCAGTACTCTACTCATTACTCTCCAGGTCTGACATCACTTTACATGTACCTGTGGCCTGGGTTGGACAGTGGAAGTGTTGTACACAGAGTATATTAGTACTGTCTTCTTATGCTACTGCAAACATTCCCTTACCTGGCAGACCTGTGGAGGAAATTTCTGTTAACAATACCTGATTTTTTCTACAAATATTCACATATGCATGGTTATATATGTGATGCTGAATGGGGTGTCCTGCACTCATGCTGTGTGCGTGTGCTATTGATATACTTTGCTGGGATTTCTGTTACTCTTGTTATTGGCAGTGGTGACCACTTGCTGTGACAGTGTGACAGTTGAGGGACATGTATCGAAAAAAGTGCTTGCTGTATGTACTTATCTTGTTGTTATTTGCAGCCTTGGGGTTGGACAGTGGAAATGTTGTACACAGTGTATTAGTAAAGGCTTCCTACAGATACTACAAACATTTCATTACCTGGCAGACCTGTGGAGGAAATTTCTGTTAACAATACCTGACAATTTCTACACATATTCACATATTCTTGTATGACAATATGCATCCAGCTCATTACCACTGCTGGAATTCGAACTGTGTCTATTTGTGATAAAAAGGTGCACCACACTTGTGGTTCATCACAATGCACTATTGAGGAATTGCTAACGCTTTCTTGACTTTTTGCTCCCTACTACTCTCTGGTTTGCAGAATCTGACCTTGCAGTTCTGACATTCCTGCATGGCAGATAACCTGCTCAGCTAAGGTCAGCATTGCTCAAAGGGGTAGATGCTAAGTACTGCTTATCAATGTGCAAATCTGCTTAGCTGGGCTACTTATTGCTTAGCATTTACATTTCAGCAATGCTTACACCAGATTAGCATAGCTGAACACTACTTAGCATTGCTCACATTTCATTTTATAAAGAATCAGGATTGTGGGATTGATTCATCATTACTGACATATTATAATTTTTTGTTTACCTTCCATGACATCTCCCTATGTGTTTTCATTAAATTATATTCTTGTGTGACTATACTGTACAGGGCACTTGTATTTATTTGGGGGTTTCACATCTTTTATAGACTGACATCTCACTTTTGGACCTGTTACACTACCCTGATTTACAAAAAACAGTTGCTACATAATTTAAGCTTACAAAAATAATTTTAACACTACCTTTCCATAGAAAAATAAGTTGCTTGTTTTGGTATTTAAACTGTGAACACCTGCATGTAAAGCTGGGACTCTAACCACTACACTATCAAAGCTAGGAAATTTCACCTGTATATTTGCATTTATCTCTTAGGGGATGTTTAAGCTATGCTAAGCGGACAGCTATAATGCACACTCACTTAGCTATGCTTAAACATTCCTTAGGTTTGAAAAAAAATTTTATATTATTTTTATATTATTATGTTATATAAGTGAGTCTTGTGGTGTTCTGACAACTCATTAAGGTCTGCAGTCATGACATAATGGCATTTATTTTTCTTTCAGGTTTCTATCCTTCAGGGACTCCTGGTAATACATATCCTGTTATCTATCAACTTTCTAAGTGTGTGAGGGCAATTTTTCAGGCATGTCCCTAATTTATTATTTATTCCCCCCATCATTTGTGCCTTTGTTAACATGCGCTGCTGTAAGGAAATATTGGCATACATTTGCTTTCAGATTTCTACCCTTCCATAATTTATATTATCCATGATCTGTTCTCTATCAACTCTCTGTGTTTGTGAAGGCTACATTGTGTTTTTTTTTTCACTTTTGGGGGATTTATCCCCTGTTATGTGTGCATTTGCACACAATTCCTGCTTTAGCAGGTTGCAGAAGTGTTGTACGGTATTTTAGCAATGTGGGGGGTGTGTCACAGAACCTGTCACATACCCCCTGCATTTTTGTCTTGTAGCCAATATTTATTTCAGTGTCTGTGGACACCAAAATGATCATTATTTCCTTTCAGTGTCTGCGGACACTGAAATACTGGCATAATATTAGAGTAAATCTCTGATATTATGCCAGTTCAGCTTAGGAAGTGCCATACGGCCCTTTCTGAGTGCAGGGAGTGTGTTCAGTGTCTGTGCACTACTTGGACATGCCCCCCTGCAGTCATTCATGGTCCGTGTCTGTATAGCAAGTACAGCAGCAGACCTTCATGAATATGTAAGGCCTGCTGCTGTGCTAAATGGACAGGAACCACTCTGTGCAAAAACACTCTTATTCTTGCATGGATGTTTGTGAATCCTGGGGAATATCTGAGCTGTTATAGTGTGTCGTCAGTCCCAACATTTCAAGCTTGTTACAAACTGATTTGAAAGACTTGCTTACATTTGAATTTAGTAATAAACTTTGGTTCTACCAAATATGGCAGTGGTGGTTCTGGCTGCAGTGCATAGACACACTGCAAGGGAAATGTACCTTTTAGAATAGGTCCTTTCCTAAAACCCTATCAGCATGTCTTATAATTTCATGGAATTCTGTTTTTGTTAATTTATTTTGTTTAGACCAGCCATCCTCAGTAATTTATTCTGTAACTGTTTGCAGTTATTATTATTCTGTGCACTTCTTAATAAAACCAATTTATGGTTGTAGAGTCTAAATGCTTCTCAGTACTGTTGCTGTAAAGATTCACCTGAGGATTCAGAAAAAACAGAGGATTCAGAAAAAGGCTCACTACCTATGCTAATTGCCTCATACAGGATCATCAATTAGCAAGACGGTGAGCAATAGGGATTCAGAGGCAGGTATAGCTGCAGTGAGAAAGATCTTTATATCAGCTCATTGCAGTGTCTCTGAACTGAACACTGTACCATTGGGTTAGTGTTTTCCCTAAAGGCCCATGTATCTCATCAGGTACAGAGTACCCTACTACACACACACACACACACACACACACACACACACACACACACACACACACACACACACACACACACACACACACATCCAGACTCGTAATTCCCTACCTAACCTCCCGTTGTGCGACCACCCACCCAAACAGAAGGGAAGACAGACAGGTAGACACATGCACAAATGCACACATACATTCAGACAACCTCATTCATATTGTTAGACACATCCATTCACAAATACAAACAGTAGCAACCCCACTCACACCCAACATCTTCACTGAAATAACCTGCATCATGAGTACTTTTGTATGATGGAATGGATCAGCATCATCTCCTAACAGCACTCACTTTTTCCTTCTAGAGTAAATTTCACTCAGCTTAGTGATTCTGCAAATTGATTACATGCAAACATACAAATATTTCAAGCATGGGCATTATTGCCCTTCTAACTTCCCAATATACCAAAACACTTGTTCCCATAATAAGTATCCAGGCTGTTCTTAAAAATATCTAAACTGGTACTTGCTTTAATGTAATTTGTTAGTCTGTTCCATGCATCAGCTACTCTGTCAGAGAACCAATTAGTACACTTCTCACTCCTATATAATCTTCTACATAGGTTATCTGATGATTCTCTAGTACTTTTTAATAACCCCAAACATTCCCAGAGGTAGTTGTCTCTAAATGCTCTATATACCTGAATAAGATCTCCTCTTAGATATCTGTAAGAGACACTGTACAAGTTCAGATATTTTAGTCTTTCATAATAACTTAAGTTTTCACATCCATGGATATCCTTGGTATATTCTGTTGTACTCTTTCCAGTTTTCTCATCCTTGTTTTCTTAAAGGGTTTCCATATTGTTATTCCATACTCAAGTTTGGGTCTAATGTAACTAACAAACAATGACTTCATTATATTTGGTTTCCTAGCCTTTATAAATCTTTTTATACAACTTATAGTTCTATAACTATTGTTAAGCAATTGGCTGATATGATTAGAAAAACTGATAGCTGAATCTGCCCATATACCCAGGTCCTTAAATGACTCTACAGTTTCAATCACTGTGTGCTGTATTAAATATTCACCTTTCAATATATGCCTACCAAATATGATATGCTTAGTTTTTTATGTATTTATCAGCATATTATACTCCTGTGCCCAAATGATCAATTTCGTCAAGTTATTTTTCCAGGCATGCCTTATCTGTAACACATGTAATCAGTTTATCCAATTTCAGGTCATCTGCATATAGACTGTAGAACACCTCAGGTGAAAAAGTTAGGTCTGAAAGATACAATCTAAACAAATAAGGGCCTAGGACACAGCCCTGTGGGACACCTTGACTGTAACCAAAGCTTTCGCCTGTCCAGCTGTTGTATGATACTTGCCATGTCCTATTTGTAAGCCATGCAGCTATCCATCATATCAAGAGTACATCAATATCTAGTTGTACTAATTTATTGATCAGCGTTATGTCTATGACCCTGTCTAATGCTGAAGTTAAATCTATATAAATTACATCACAACACAATTTTTCATTATAGCTGTTATTATATTGTTATAGAACATCATGTTACAGGTGGTAATAGATCCGTTTTCAACATATGCAGGTTGATATATTGTTTCAAGTCCCATTCTATACAGTTCTGACAATAACTTATTCAATATTACCTTCTCCATTATTTTTCCACAATATGTAAGTAGACTTAAGGGTCTATATGACTCTGGGTTTGTCCTCCTCCTCTTTCACTTAAAAACAGGTTTAATAAGTGCATGTCTCCAATCTTGAGGAATCTCCCCATATTTGTATGACCTAGTGAATAATAGATATAATTTTACTGTAAGTTGTTGGTGAAGTGTTCTCAGGTCATTGTTACTAATTCCGTCTCCTCCTTGTGCTTTGTTTGGATCCAGTTTGTACAGTTCTTTTTCAATATAATCTAATTTGATTCCAGTATCTGGGGTTACCTGGATGTTACTAGGACAACTTACCACCCCTTTTGTGGAGCCAAACTGTTTTGCATAAGATTTTATAAACATATCTATAATCTGTTGTGTCTGAGAATAAATTTTAGAATCTGCACATTTTATCAGTTTGTGTGTCTGTACTCCTTCCACATCTTATGTATCTGTAATCATTTTCCTATTATGCTCAATATCTTTATATACATTTTCTTCAACATTTTCTTAATCTTGTCTAACACTATACTTAATTTGTTTGTCCAGCTTGTTTATTTCAGTTTTCAAGTTGTAGTTCGACTTCTTTTCCATTTCTTGGATTTTTTGTCTCTCGCCTTAATCAGATATCTTGTTCTTATGGAAATATATCCACCTGATATTGTATGACTAGATCCTGATATTAAACATTTTTTTGATTTTTTGCACTCAATTTCTCTTTCAAAACTTTCCACATTCCGTCTGCAGTTTTTTCACTGAACACCTCACTTCAGTTAGTTTTACATAGTGACTGTTTTGCTTCCATATAATCTGTAATTAACCTTCTGTACATTGGCTTAGATTTCAGTTTGGCAGAATTATCTAGCAACAAATTAACCTTTACAACCCCATGATCACTGCACATCAATGGTGGTAATACTTGACTTGAAGTTGCAGTAATTTCTATGGGAACACAAACAATGTCTAGTATGTTTCATCCCCTGGTAGGTGTTTTTACAATCTGAAGTAATTGTTGTTCCTGAATATACACTGTGAATAATTTCCTTAGTAACATTGTAGAATGAATATTATTCCAGTCTGTTTCTGGTAAATTTAAGTCCCCAGCTAGTATTATTCTTCCCTCCTCTGTTTCATACTAGAAATGTATGAATTCCTCTAGGTCATCTGCACTTGACTTTGGTGGTCTATGCACTCCAACAATTGTTATATGTTCCAGAGTTGTCTTTATTGTCACAGTTACACAGTCTATAATGTTGGTGTTATCACTGAACATGTAATAATCACAGGTCTCATATTATCTTTAATCCCTATCATAACACCTCCACCTGATTTTTTTGTTAGAATGTCTGTTACAGTAAAAACATTTATACCCTGACTGAACTGGTTTCCAGTCTTGTTGTTTAACCATGCTTCACAAACAATAACAACATTCATTAGCTGTGAAAATCAGGAGCCACAGACATTACTGGGAGAAAACACATTACTAATTATGCTTTAATGCCTCCACCAGCCTGCTGCATTAGAATGTCTTTGCCTGTGAGACCTCACTCTGCTCTGAGGCATCCAGGTGGGGAAAATCTCAACATTAGACCAGTCTATGAATTCAAAAGGCTTGGCACAATGCAGAAACTCTCTGACACAAGGTTTCCATATCATATTAACCCTTTCAGGACAGTGCCACTGTGTCAGCAGCCATTTATTTAAATACCATATCAGTGAAAGTGTTTTATTAAAAGTACTTTCAGTAATAGTTGATAATTCCCTTTTCTCCACTGGTGTGTGATCTCATAGTAGGTATACTTTCATTTGGGGGTGTGGGGGTTGTTCCCCTCATGGAGTGCACAGGGAGCTTGCCAGCCTTGCAAAAAAAATATATATATTCTGAAATTCACTGTAAGTACTTTTAGCAAAATATTTTAATATTACAGTAAACTCTCAGTTAATTGGCACCCATGGGGATTGGTAGATGCTGGATAACTGCAGTTTCTGGTTGCTTGAGAGTTATTAAAAATAGGCCTAACTAATACTGTACACTATACTATTTGTTTAGTTTGACTTGTTCTCAGGTAGGGGAGAGAGTGAATTTATTCCTAGCTTCCTTTTAAAACTCTAAAATGCAAGGTATGTTTCTGCGGGGGGAAAACAGAAAGTGCAACACATGAAAAATTGTACTGTATTTCTTTGATATTTTTTGCCTGTTGCTTAATAGTGCCGGTTGCTTGAGTTCCAGTTAACTGAGAGTTTACTGTATTAGGTTTCACAGAATTAGTGTTAGTATATTGATAAGATTTCAACCTTTGTGAAACTCAAGGCTCATCCTTATAAACATTTTCATATTAGTAGTGATATTTAATAGTTTTAAAGTGTTTTGCATTTGTAATGAAGCTTTTCATATGTTAAGTTAAGATGGAAAAGTAATAGTTATTTTTTTTCTGAATACATCTTTTTGACAATAGGATTTTAAATACCTCATATTTAGCTATGTTAAAGTCACTGCTGTAAAGATATTTGTTAGGATTTCCTTATTAACATACATCGTCAGTAAATGCATTGTGACATAAAACACTGCAGCAAATTATTTAATTTTCAGAACAGAATTTGACAGCTGCTGAGATTACACATGATGTGAATCTAAAATCTAAATGATCTCTAAGATGGGAGACTACAGACATCAACTTAAGTACATGAAACATCAGACAGATCCAAAGTTCTATCATTTCCAGGACCACCAAGTAGTCACATGCACACAGACACACGCACACACACACACACACACACACACACACACACACACACACACACACACACACACACACACACACACACACACACACACACACACACAGACACACACACACACTGCTCAGATACTGTAAACTGGAAGAGATTATACCTGTTCACAGTCAGAAAAAAACTTTGTAGTTACCCACTTCTACTCCTCTCACTTTTTCACAATTTTTCTTATAACACTAAAAAAAGCAATAATGCGCAAATAGTTACTTTCTTTAAATCACTCCCAGCTATTGTTTGCTTCACTAGGGCTATAGTCTTTTCATTTTCTGAGAACATTTTCTAAACTTTGAACATACCTCCATAGGCATAGCTGGTTGAACCAGTGCTCTGTGCCAGACCGATGAACTAACACTCCACCTCACTCAGCTTTTCAAGTGAAAAGCTAAAAAACAAACAACAACAAAAAATAAATAAATAAATAAATAAGGTCTGCTGTAAGGTAGCTGGGAGGAACTAAACAGGTCCCATTTCTGCTCCTGCCCCAACTCTCTTTCTTCTCATTTTTGTTAAAAAAAAAGAAAGAATTCATTTTTCTTTTATACTGTAGCAGGCTGCTTGCTACAATTTAGACCCCACAGAGAGTGCTACAGTGTTCAGGTTTTATCACAAGTGCAAAACCAGTTTTAAAAGCCAGCATCCATTAAAGAGTGATCGGGATTGGCCGATCATCCTTCCCAACACTTTGCTCCTTGGGCAGTTGCCCCTCTTCCTGCCATATCTATGCTACTACACACTGTACTTGTGCACTCTGTTCTACTTTATATGGAGAATGCATTGATTTTCTGTGGACTCCCTTGGCATACGAATCTTCAAAATTACTTTCAGAAGATTTTCATCCAAAATGAGGCAATATTTGTCAGTTACTATTTTTTAGGAAGTGATGGACTTATTACCCAGCTTTTATCATTTCAGATTTATTTAAAATCTAGTAAATGTTTGCTATTACTCCTGCATAAAAGGAAATGACCTTTATATAACATGATACTGTTCCTCTTTCACTTTCTGTGTATGTCCACAGCAAATTGAAGGAAATCAGAAATGTCATGATATTCTTGACAGATATTGTCCCGCTCTTTCCAAAGTACTTGCACAAGGTAAAATACTAAAAGCTACAGATAATAATTTAAGATCTTTTAATGCATCAGATCAGTACAAAATATTGCCCAGATGAAGAAACATTGTTCCACCTGGACAAGAACATTACAAGATAAAGAACATAAAAACAGAGGTTATAGAAAGTTCTAAAAAAAAACACAGGCATGAGAAAGAAAAAAAAAATAAAGGTTTTATATGGTGTGATAATTATACAGAGAAGAAAGCCAAACTAATCAAAACAAAAATGCAACTCAAAAGACATTTAAAGAGAACTATAGGCAAAGACATCAGGATATGGTAAATTTCACAAAAAAAAAAAATGCAAACATGGAATGCAATTGATAAAAAGAAGTTTAGCAGAATAGAAAGTAAACAAATCGAAAAAAGTGGCGGGGTGACTGCAAAGTAAAGGATTTAGTTTGGATACTTTGAGACAAGCAATATCAAAACATGATGGATCAATGAGTCTCCACATGGAGGAGCAGCAGATAGAACAAGAAGCAGCTAAGGAAGATATACCATAGGGCAATGTTCTGGAACCTTCTGTAGGAGACTCACATAGAAGTCGTATTAGAATTGCACTGCAAGGAAAAGACCAGGGAACAAAGAGCAAAGTGAATGTTTTCATTCTAGAAGAGCATGATCCAAGGAAGATCTGTTTGATAGACATGAACGAAATAGATTAGAGAAAGTGACTAATACCCCAAAATGTTAGAAGCCTAATAAAACATACAAACACAGTAATTGAGGCTGTTAAGAGAAATTCAGTTATTCTCATTTATGTGAACATTCTCCATATTTATACTTTTAAATACCCACACATCTCAAAATTATGTATAAGCCTACAGACTCCACATGATATGTTTTTTCAAGTCTCAACATAATATGTTATTCTAAATTTCAGCTTTTACTTTCCTCATATAAACCCTCCATACTCCCTATCTTAACTATATCCTAATCCTTTGTCCTTCACACCTTTCTGTTTCTTACTTCTCAGAAACATACATTTCATCATACAAACACCCCTTCTACCTGCACACTTCACATCCTACCAACATCCATTATATTCAAAATTCCAACAAAACTCTTATAGTGTGTCCTCAAAGCAAAATACCTCTGAACCACATCTCTCAGTCACACACAGTCTATATCAGTACTCAAGTACAATTATTCAGTGCAACAGCTATTTACTCACAAATTCAATGCTAGGCATTAAAATAAAGCAAAAATATCTCTACCTGTACCACTGCCCCTTCATAACTACAACCAAAACATTTTGCAGTGACATTCACACAAACCCAGGTCCAGTTCAGCATATTCAAGCACCAGACAACATATGCCCAGCAACTCTTTTATCAATACCACCTCACCCACAGGCCCCCCCCTCACTGCAGCCTTCATTTATACCATGCAAACTTACTAAGTAGTTACAACAAACTCCATCAAGTGTATGCATAAAGATACACATTCAAGATCTAGCCTGACACAGACACCTGGCTGGAAAAATACATGAAGAAATTATACCACCAGGGTATAACATTATCAGATTAGACAGAGATACCAAAAAAGGAGATGGTGTCACTATTTTCTACAAAAACATACTAGATATCTCCCTTTCCCCAAACACTGTCATCTGAGAAATAAATCCCATTAATTATGCTAAAACTAAACACTCACAAGCCAATAACAATCATGTGTGCATGTGTTTGTATATGTGTGCATATACATATATATAGTTGTTGTCTTTTGGATTATCCCAGTTAGGGGTCACCACAGTGGATCACCGGTCCACTAATGACTAGCAGTAGAGTTTTTTACAGTGCCGAGTTGCCAGACAAATGCCCAACCTTCACAGAAGGCACACACACACCTGCCTGCATGTCTTTGAATTTCAACCGACCACAAGGAGGACATGCAGACTCTGCACAGAAGGCACTCCAGCCGAGAATCTAACCGAAGAGCCTCTTGCTGTGAGGCAACAACACTAACCACGGCCAACTACATATATATATATATATATATATATATATATATATATATATATATAGTTATACAGAAATAGATATAATATAAATTAGATATAGATGTATGTAGATATAGATAGGCATAGCTAGATGGAGCCCCTTCAAAACATTGAATACTCACATTATTGAATCTGACTTCATCGAACAAACTTCATCGAATCTTCATTATATTGAGCCCCTGGAACAGTGGAAATGAACCCTGGGAAAGGAACCACTTGGCTACCAGGACAAAACAACAAACAGCAAATCAAAAAAAAACTTCCAAGTGGGGCAGCTTCACTCTCCCAACCCTCAACAAAATATACCAACTCAGAGATCGCACTACAGTAGAGGAAGGACAAGGTTCACCATGGTGGCCAGGTGGTTCCTTTCCTGGGGTTCATTTTTGTTGTTCCAGGAGTTTGATAAAATGAAGATTTGAAGAAGCTGGATTAAATAATCTGGGTATCTGATGTTTTGAAGGGGACCCAGATGGATAGATATATGTGAATGATGACCATTTAAAATGTTGGGTTCCACTAGAACAAGTCCCAAAATATGGAGACTGAATTACCAAGAAAATAAGCTTACACATACTAAATCTGAAATGGCCATTTCCCAGAATGTTCCCTATTTTTGAGCTATATCAATCTTGGATTTAGTATATATAAGTGTGTGAGGTGCAGGGAGGTTGGGCTGTGCAAAAAAGAAGTTAAAAAAAGTTTAAAGAAAAAGAGCAACGTTCGAGATGTGCTCTTTTCCTGCAATTCCGTTATTTTTTTTTTCCTGCATGTTGGTACTCAGCTTTTTGAGTGCCGATATTTCAATAGAGAACAACATATATGATTGTCTCATTACTGAGTGAACTGTCAAATGAGTGGATACAAAAAGAGTGATCTTTTTACACACACACACACACACACACACACTCACACACGCACACACGCACACACGCACACACGCACACACACACACACACACACACACACACACACACACACACACACACACACACACACACACACACACACACACACACACACACACACACACACACACACACACACACACACACACACACACACACACACACACACACACACACACACACACACACACACACACACACACTTTTGCAGAGGTGTGAACATGTTTGTATGGTTATAGTCTTTAAGAGTGAAAGTTCATAAGATTGAATCCTCTTACAGACTTGTGTTTCAGCCTTTCTGCTGGTTTCCATGTGAGATTGTGGAAGAACTGGGTCTGGGAAATTGTTCATACTCTACTGTTGTGTAATTTCAGAGCTGGTATATATATATATATATATATATATATATATATATATATATATATATATACATACAATTAGAAGGGGGTGGGGGTCCAGGGAGTTCTGCTCCCTGCAGGGCCAGCCCTAGCTGAAATGGCACCCTAGGCGAAGTAGTGCTGTGGTGCCCCTTAAGCCTCACCCACACCATACACCTGAAACACCCCTATTTGGGCCACACCCACAAGAAGGTCACTCCCCAGGAAAGCTAATCCAGTCATTTCCTTCAATTATTTAAATGCATAGAAGAAAAGATACCTCAACACACTTATTAGCTAAGCTGTTGCATAAACTGGCTAAGGGCTCTCAGTGCAAATGAGTTAGCTACCTTTGAGTACGTATTCCTACTTTAAATACCAGAGCTAGATTATGCCCCTCCTGCAGCAACCCCCTACCCCCAACCATTCCAGTGTTCCATTACTTGGCTGTTTCTCACCAGTTGCCATAAACCCTGTTCAAACCTATCAGTGTGCATATTGCAGGTATTGAAATAAAATAGCATAAACACAGATAGCAATTTGCTAAACAAACAGTCTCACAATGAAAACAGACTTACATGAGCTGCAAACTTTTCTGCCCTTGAAACCTGCATTCATTGAAACAGCATAAAAACCCACATTCATAGAAAATGCATCTTGCCACTGGAGGATTAAGTTTACCTTTGGACTATTTTTAAACCACAGGCTCCTTGCACACATTTTTAGGGCCTTGCATACATGCATTTGTTCTTTGATTCACCTTCCTGATTATATTTCTTGTATAAAACAGTACCACTTGTCAGAATGTGTTTTAAATTTGTAGTTTTAAACATTCTTTTAATAAACAATGAAACAAGATAAATGAACGAATAATGACAAAACGACCGATTTCATAAAATTTCAACATAAAAGTGCACTCGGACTTCTGTCATTACAATCCAATATCACTCAATATGCACAATCTCTGCAAAAGTAAAATCATCAGAATAATTCCACATTAAAAAAACCTATAACTAATGAAGAGGTTGCTACTGGCAAACAACTTTACATATCAATGTTTCATCTACAAATTCAGTGCCTGCTGCCCTTGAAGAATCAATTGCCTACATTACATTGAAGAAAAAAATTGGTAAGCTGGTAATATTGTAACAGGAAATGACTGAGAAACTGACAACACTTCATAGTTACTAGGCATCTTATACAAAGGAGGGCACTCTTAAAATGCACCAAATAATTGACAACTAGGGGCATGATATACCATGCATCCATACCTCTCAACCTCTTAGCACAAGAAATCTGAACAACATGCTGCATACAATCATGGCAGAGCATCATCAAGTCCAGGATTAAGGCTCTGACTTAATAAACTGCTTCTTATATCCAACAGTGTCCATTTCCATCCATCTCCATTTTCCTGTTGTGCAACTTTCTGCAAGTCATTAAGAAGAGGACTCCTGAGTCACCCCTGAAAAGGGACACTTGGGCACTTGTTAACCAGGTAAGCCAAATGGGCACAAAAATATAAAATAAAGAAATGCTACCATGGCCTATAAAGGCATTAATCAACAAAACACTCATAATACTTCTATTAACCAATTAACTGCGTCCATCAATCTTTACAAAGGATGTCAGACACCAGCTTCTTTGTCAGTCATGTTTTGGCAATGACAACTTATCAGCAGCATCTTGCCAAATTTGCTTTGTGATATATCGCTCTATGGAATGCACCTGCTTTAATGGAAAATTGAGCAACACCAAGTTAGGAAAGTCTTTACTATCTCCCACCAGTTAAACTCCCTCCCAAAAGGGGAAGCATCTCAGAACTCACATTTTTAATAATGTAGATTATGTAAAACTGTACCAAATCCTGAAGTAAAATCTGCTCCAATATTTACAGGAAACTCCACTCAACTAAACACACTGATTTATGATGGTTTTCTGAAAGGATATCAGAAAAGCTTTCGATCTGTGGAAATGCAAAGCATCCGCCCAAGGAAACAACAAGCATGTGTATTTTAACGATACAATGTCTACCCTATTGCACATGTAGAAAACAATGGTAGGTGTGTTCTGGTAAATGACACGTGTCTTTCCCTAGATCTTGGCAAACCTGTGGGGGTACTTACAAAGTCATATAAATGAACTATTAAGTATTTCATGCTTTATATTTCTGATCCTTTACATTCATGCTCCAGATTCCCCAATTACTTATCTACTTTGACAATTTATAACTTTTACTTTCACTCAGAACAGGTCTCCTTTCTTGCACCCTTTAATCTTTTAATTATGGTAAGTTCTTGTTTCAGACTTACCAGCTATTTCAATAAAAACACCATTTAGCTGTTTGCCATTTAAGAATGCATACTCTTTTTCTACAGAAGCCAACAAAAAATTATACTGACAATTTCTTGAAGGTCAACCTGTGAATAAATATGCTCTTTGAATTGCACCATGCAGAAAAGAACAGACACGATCATTCATATTTTACAACTACTGCAGCACAACAATGTGGCTTATACGGTGGTTTGGTATAAAAGAAACAGTCACTGGAACATAAAACTATGATCAGATTTTTCAGAAAACTGGAGGCCTATGTAACCCTGTCTGATAGATTATAATTCCATGATGTTACAAAATTATACAAAAAAATCAGTAACAACCATATCTTTCACCTCAGATGCTAGTATTGGACATGCATGTGAATAAGCCAATGGCAACAGGCTTATGGTCAGAAGCAGTGAAAATATGGCCTTACAAGATTCTTTGGCAGATCAGGCTGGTTGTTGATAATTAAAAAGTACTAACATAATTATGCAGTTCTTCCACTTCACAAAACAGTTCCAATAGCCAAAGTGATAGATGCACTGCAAGTCTGATACACTATTATTTTAAGTTGTAGGATCTGCCATTCAGGTGACCAGCAAAAATGTTAACACTGCCTTAAACTGAACTTAGATTTGACATTGCATTAGTGAGATTTATACCCTGAAATCGAAAAAAAAAAGTCTAAAAGGTACACAAAGCTCCATTTAGGTTCTACATACTCTACTTTGTGATATTACACACAGCCTCATGAATTCACAAATATTCCATCATGAATTCACAAATATTCCATCACAAATCCACCTTGACAGCTTACTTAATTGCCGACATCATAATCCTTCATTATAATTTCACAATAAACCAACTAGGTTGAAGCCAACGGAAATATTCTAACAAACCAGATCAAATATTTTGTTTACCTGCAAACAGCCTTTGTAAAACAAATAATAAGCAGGGAGTTATGCCACTCCTAACGCAATGTAAAATGAACCACATCTAAATACAATTTTCGGGAAGTAGTCTAGAATGTGTGAGCTATTCTTTAATGACTTTTTCAAATGAGAAACGAATAACCAGATAAGATCTGCAGTGGCAAAGAAATGTTGACTCTCGCCATTAAAAGTTTTGTTTTGTCAGAAACAGCCATATGTATTCTGTGTGTTTTCCTTTAATCCCTATAGTCTGTTGGCAGATGACTGATGATTCTTAAAAAAATATCAATACCGAGAACAGAAAAAATATTACAGCGAAATTGGCAGGCACAGGTGGATGATTTATGTGATTATGGTTACACATACACATAGGGAAAAAATATAGACTGCTAATTTCCACTCAACCAAAAACAAGTACAGCTCTAATATTACTTGTCTCAAAGTCCACCTATGCGTGTAAAATTATTCAGAAAACAGGAAGAGCATGCAAGTAATGATGGCTTATAAAGTTAAAATAATGGCTAAAGTATCTAATGAGTAACTCAGGATCAGGGTTATCTTATTTTGAGTACTTTAAATGCACTATAACAAAAGGTAAAATGGAATTCGTATAGGAGGCACTTAGCATTAGACGATTCTGTAATTAGCTAAAAAAGCAAAATGATCATGCTCATATTTAATAGCTGCACATATGCCCAACTTAGTCCAGTACTAAAAATGTTGTTAAACATTAATAAAATATTAAATTCAATGCAACAAGTGTGGCAAAACAATACAAACATGTGTGCCTGTGCTAATCTTTCATGAAAATAATAAAGACTGAAATCATGCATCTTTTCCATAGGTGTATCACCTTCCGTGTATTTCAGCCACTTTTTCCAACCATCCAGGTATCAACATAAAACATCGCTTATGCAACAGACAAGCAGCTACTCTGTCACATAGCAACACACACATACTTTCTCTTTCATGCAACTAACAACTAGTTCAAATTCCACACATTCCTACTCTTTCATACAACACACGACACACACTCTCTTTCACACAGAAATGAACGGAACCACTAGTTTAAATCGTACACAAGCACACCTACTCTCACATACAGTAACACACACATGCACTTTATCTCATACAAACAGAATTTTGTGTCTTTCAGCTTTTCCCAGTTAGGGGTCGCCACAGCGGAACTCCGGTCTGCTAATGATTGGTAGTTGATTTTTACGTGCCGAGTTACCAGCCCTGATGCACAACCTTCAACAAAGGTACGCCCATTCATTATTACATTTGTTAATGTCTGTTATGTACTTCACAGATAAAGATTCTAGTTGTCTACTGATGTATTATGTTCTTCATCTGTAAATATGTTGTAAGTAATTGCTATGTAAATTGTTAATCCCTATGTAATCCAATGTAACTACTGTCTGTTTATTTTAACTGTGGAGCTTTTCTCCCCGGGCCTCCACTGAAAATGGAACTACATCCAGTCGGACACTCCTGGTCAACAAATATAAATAAATAAATAAATAAACTCTATGCTGATCAGTTACATTGTAGCAGCTATGAAACAGAGGCAAACAACTTTACAGCTAAGCTATAATAACAGGCAAGTTATTATCCCCTAGGATAAAAATCTTAAGCAGGATATCCCAGGGTAATTATTTGTCAACATATTTGTCAACACTGCTGTTTTAGTTGGAGCTTAACCAGCTAAGCTGGCTACTTAATAGACTAAGTCATGGTTACTGCTTAACTTCCAGTAACCAGCCATGGTCAAAGACATCTCATCTGCTTTTTTGGGTTATTTAAGATTGTATAGCTCATCAGAAGATCATCTGAAAGTACAACTATAAATGACAAAAAGTTTCTTACATGATGTAAGCATGACATTTGCTCTTGATAAATATGCAAGAGCTACATTTATAACAGGAAAACTGTTAAGTATCAAGACAATTTTAACTTGGAACAGGAATATGATATAAAAGAACTTGAACAGGAAGGTGTGTATAAATATTTGGGAAAAGAAGAAAAGTCAGTAATAAAGCATGAAGAAATGAAAACAAACTTGGTAAGGATTGCTTCAGAAGAAATAATTGAAAACTGCCTTGACATCTACGAATAAAGTTCAAGCTAGGAACTAATTTGTTCTTTCTGTTCTAACTTGCAGTTTTAGCATTACTGACTGGTTCCAAACAGTGCTGAATCATTTGAACAAGAAAACAAGAAAATGCGTCATGCTTATCAAATGATAATAAAAAAGTGCATGCCAAGATTATATATCCCTCATTCTGAAGGAGGTATGGACCTCCTTGAAACTGACTATATGCATAGATGTGGAGTTGTGGAGTTACATACATATTTGTGGACATCATGAGATCCAAACATAGTGAAAGTTCTAAAGCATGAAGTGTAAAATAACATCTTCGCCAAGTTTAGCCGAAGCATTTTGGAAAGGAGTGGGAAAAGAAATCAAACCATAAGTATAACAGAATCCATCAGCAACTGAAAGATAGAGAGAAAGAGAGAGAGAGAGAAAGAAACAATATAAAGTACATGATCTTGAGAAAAAGAAACAAAAATGGAAAGACCACAGCTATAGAGCTAAGTATGGAGAATTCATGGAACAGCCTCATGCTTATCAACATTTCATGCACAAATGCATACAATTAGGTGAATTTTGGCCAAAAGATGAAAAGCTAGTAATATTGGCTAAAGACTCTGGGCTACATACACATTTGTTTACATAGTATATTAAAAAAGTGAGAGAAGCAGATACATGGAGGTTCTATAATATAGAACTAGAAACAGTTCCACATCTTGTTGTTGAGTGTTATGTGTTCATGGTTGTGAGTTTGTATACTGAAAAGCACAATAATGTGGCAAGATTGTTGCATTGGGGATTATGCAAACAGTAGCAGAGAAGCATTATTAACATTAATAACACATTATTGAAATTTTAACCACATGGGATCATAAAAGACAAAAAGTTCATAACATCGAAACAAGAAAACCCTCATACAGCAGTCCAAGAAAAAAAGGACAAAAGTGATATTAATTATTGAATAGCTGCACCCAGTGATTACAGTATCCTATGTACTGAGAGATACAAAGTCATAAAATAACCAAGATAAAAGATGAGGCAAGGTACACAGTGTTACACATCAAAGATATATATATATTTATGTGCATATTTATATACTAGCTTATTAGCACTCGCATATGAATTTTAAAATGCCTAGGTTATATTACACTTCAGCGGTTATGTCTGATTTTTTTCTTACTTGGAGTTGAACTAATTGTGTTTTTAAATCATGGTTATGTCATTAAACAATTATTCAATTAAAGGGATCATGGGATATAAAAGGAAATCAACAGCTTGTTACACATTTTTTACATCTGCTGAAGTCTTTGTTGATGAAAACGCTGTGGAGAGTGCTGCGTTTATGTGTATTCATTGAATAAACAGCTGTTCTTTTCGAACCATTGTGGATTTTGAGACTTTGTCAGCCTCCTGGTGGTGCTTGTATTTGTGTTTGTTTGCTGGTTTAAAGTCAGCTTTGTTTTTATTATTTCTTTTTGCTTTCCTGTTTTATTTCTGTTTTATTTTGAAGTCCAATTAAGCATATTAATTTAAAGAATACTTTCTCCCTCATGATGGCAGGTTCAACATAGATGCTGTATTGTAACCACACAAAGGCACCAACACACAGGCACAGATGGAGAGAGAGACAGACAGAAAGACAGAAAGATAAAAAAAAAACATATGTACTAACCTGTATTTTTTCCTCTGTCAAACATCTTGATAACTAAGAAATCTCCCAAACTGTCATGCCTGAAAAAATCACCTCCCTTAATTTTCTGAAAAAATGTTATACACAGTAATACGACCTCTGCTAATAAGTCTGCTTTCCCTGCAGCCATTCACCCTACGTGCACTTTCCTGTGTCCTTCCCATCATTCCTCAGTGTAACAAATATTGTCCCACTCATTAGTGAGCCTTCTCCGCATTCTTCTTCCTTAAGGAGACTGGCTGCACACTCTGTCTGCCTTTAAATAGTAACCTCATCCAATTCATCAGTGCCTTGTCTTTCTCCTTCTCCTGCATAATCAGTGCGAATCATCAGAATAACTCATTTCATCTAAACTTCTGATTGTATTTACTGCTCTTATTTTGTCCATATTAATCACACAGCAATTCCTGTGATGAAAGACACCAGCTATTAGATACCACATAAAAATGAAACTTTAATATTAGTTAAGCTCTTTTGTTCCAGTACAATTATTAATGGAACTTCATCAGAATTAAAAGCAGCCCCAAATCCACTGTTTAGATAGCATTTAAAATCACACGATAAATATATTAACAATATAATTAACTCAAATCACAATACAATTAGACATCAATTAGCTAAATGTCTTAACTTAAGAACAGAAGAAATGGATACAGAATCATTTAAACAGGGGTATGTAGTAGCATCTAGCCTAACCTGCCAACTTAATTCAGTTTTGGATAGATGTTTTTCCATTGTGTAAAGTCTATAGAACTTACTTCCAAATTGTCCCCAATGACTGGTGTTGGTTGAGTTAGTGGTAGACCCAAACTATTTTGGCTGGAAAATTTTGAAGACAGATGCTGACTGTTAAGGCCAATGCCATATCACTGACTTAAATGTTGAGCCAACAATGTGAGATTGCCTATAAGATGGGTCAGGTCTTGTTGAGTAACATATGTAGCGTATTGTAAAGATTTGTCTTTTAAGAAATTACTTGAACATGGTCCAAATTTAGCCCCTCAAAATAAAAAAAATGATGAATGTTCAAATGTGGTCACTGTAATTATTGTACATATATCAAGACAGGTGACACTGTTTCTGTGAAAGGTAAGCCATTACAAATACGAGGCCATTATTCATGTGATTCAGCATGTGTAGTTTATTTGGCCTGCTGTGACTTTTGTCCAGCATTTTATGTGGGCATGACTAGTAGAAAATTATGGAACAGAATTTATGAACTTTTAGTAGCTATAAGAAATGGAAATATGACAAATGCATTATGCTGGCATGTTAAAAATAAGATTACCTGCAGATTTTATTTTGTTGTTCTGGAACAGGTTAATCTGGATTCCTGGAGTTATGTTGTGGATGAACATCTAGTCAAAAGTGAATTAGGTTGGCAGATTAGGTTAGATGCTACTACATATCCCAGTTTAAATGATTCTGTATCAATTTCTTCTGTTTTAAGTTAAGAAATTTAGCTAACTGATGTCTAATTATATTGTTAATTGAGTTAATTATATCTTTTATGTTGCAGAAAAGAGGAAAATCCCAGGATGCAAAATACTTCCTTACCAGCCTCAGTAAGAAGCTAAGATCTCTCATAAAATCCTCCAAAGCTAGTTATGAAAATAAAATTGCCAAAGATTCCAAGGACAACCACAAGGCATTCTATAGTTATATCAAGTATCTAAATGCCAATGCTCAAATCTGCTCTGAGCTACAACAGAATGGCATTAAATATACTGATCCCAAGGATCTTGCAAATATCCTGGCAGATCGATTCAGTGCCAACTTCACCCACCTGTCACCCCCTAAGGGGCCCATCTCAATACCAAAAGATTGCCAAATTCTGGTAATCATAGCCACACAGGTAAAAAATGCATTCTCCAAAGCTAAGAATACAGCATCCATGGGACCAGATGACATCCCGAGCTGTGTAATACATGAACTACAAAATGAACTGGCACCTCACATAAATGTCATGTTTAATCATAGCCTCACCTCAGGCTTCATGCCCAATGAGTGGCACACAGCTACGGTTATCCCACTAAACAAGGGGAGATCCACCTTGGATCCCGGGAACTATTGTCCCATCAGTCTGACGAGCCTAATCTGCAAAGCCATGAAACGCATTATCATGGAACTTATAAACCAAGACATTGGCAACCTTCAAACACTGGACCCCACCCAGTTTGGTTTTGTAAAGGGCCGATCTTGTCTCCTCAACCTGATTGACTTCTTCGAATCAGTCTCCAGAGCCATGGACGATGGTAAGGCGGACTACACAGGCTATCTAGACCTCGCCAAGGCCTT